>NC_133769.1:68557338-68566252 GCF_003597395.2 Chelonoidis abingdonii | reverse complement strand
AAGAACATAGTAAACACGATTTCTGATAAAGTAATAACCTTAGATTGGTTAATAATTAAATCACACTTGCAGCTTGCGAGCCTCAGTCAGTATCACAGATCTATCCCTTCCTATAGGCTCCTAATGTTGCTTTTTTGACTACTGCTGCACATGAAGTGGAGTGGTTTCAGAAGACTATCCACATAATGCCAAGATCTCTTCTTGAGTAGGAAAGCTAATTTAGACCCATTGTTTTTATGCATAGTTGGGATTATGTTTCCTAACGTCATTATTTTGCATTATTAAACACTGAACTTCATCTCATTCTTGTTGCCACGTCACTCAGTTTTGTGAATCCATTGTAACACTTTGCAGTCAGCTTGACTTACAAATTCTCAAGATAGTTATTATCTGCAAACTTTGCCACTCAGTTACCTCATTGTCCAGATAATCTGGCAGCTTCTTAGTGCTTCTGATGTACTTTACATGTTTAGCAGGATGTTTGGTGCTTTTTCTAGTTCTCTTCAAATTTTTTTGGACTGGATCGCCTAAATATATTTTACACTTGATTAAGTTTACACTTATATAACTATGGTACATTTACAATGGAGACAAACCTATATATTTCAAGCTTACCTTAAATTTGCTTTAAAATACAATCTTCGTTTTATTTAATAATCAATTCATACTGTGCTTTTCTGTTCAAAATACCTTCTAAATATATCTGACTTCAGTAAAAAGCTGTTGCCCACTAAGGACTGAGCAGCCAATTCCGGAACAGTGGAAAAACCCGAATAAAAGTTTTTAGTGCAGAAATTCATGCAGGAGCTGGCGGATTGGGGAAAGAATCTCTCATTAAGGTTTCGCATGGCTCCTGCTGCTTCAGGGAGTGCTTGCAGTCTCTGAAGTGCAAAGATTATCGGTACCTCCTTTGCTTTCCTCCATAGAGGGGGTGCTCAGTGGATCCATCTGGTTGCAGATCACTAATCTCGTCCCTGTTTCATCAACTCTTGAGAAGTAGAAGAAGACAAAGGCATAGTGCTTCACTGTTCTGCAGCACAAAAAAAATCTGGTTGCATTAGGAAAATTACCCGTGTTGATAATGGTGTCAGAAAGGTATAACGGCACAAGTCTGAGCAGAGTTTAACTTCAGATGAAGACAGAACAAACTATGTAACTCCATTTCAAAAAGTGGTAAACCTGATCTGACAGTCATATAAAATTGGGTCTTCTTGTAACAGTCTTACCTTGAGGTTTCTTCTTCTTTATCACAGTTGTGGGCCTATGCTGAAGTAAGGAATGCTCGGGGGACTACTCTTGTTTCATTGAGTTATTCGAATCATTTCAGAGCCATCCAACAGAATCTCATAAGGCATAATCCAATCCAATGACTATCAAGTCAATGGAAGGCTTGCCATTAATTTCAACGTGGACTTTGGATCAACACTCCTACTGTGCCAAGCCTGCAAAGGTTTAAGCATATGCTTAAACTTTAAGCCTGTTGTGGTGTACTGGAAACTGGTTAAAAATTGACAAGTTAATGAGCTATCATTTTAAGTGTGATGGATTTCCTGGTCCTGCTTGCATGCTAAAGGGCTCTTAGGCAATACATGTGATCTGGGTCATCAGAGTCCATCAGCAGATGACCTGTCTAGAAAGAGCCAGCTTAAAGCAAGGGTGGGTGAGTTGTGCCTCACTGCCTTAGGGAGCAACCTGTTTTTCCTCTCTCTGTGTTTGGGTTCTTCTGTGTTATCGTGAATTCTAAGCATCATAGATTATTAGGGGTGGACGGGACCTCAAGAGATCATCTAGTCCAACCCCCTGCTCAAAGCAGGACCAATCCCCAAATGGCCGCCTCAAGGATTGAACTCACAATCCTGGGTTTAGCTGGCCTGTGCTCAAACCTCTGAGCTATCCAATAAAATAGAATTATGTTGTAATCTTGCAGCAAGAGGATTTATGTTTTTATTGAACTTCTCTGCTCGTATGGTGTGAACATAACACATGGGAGAAGTCCTATTGAACTCAACAGGACTATGCACATGCTTAAAGTTAAGCACTTATATAAATCTTTGCAGGATTGGGCCCTATGAATAAAGAAATTAATCCTAATATTTGCAGGGCTCCAATCACAATCTATTAGAACTGCCACTTTTCCAATGCAAATTTCTACTTCTATTGTACATTCCATAATATTTTGTACATATTTATTAAATTCAATATGCACTACGATACAGGAAAGATTACAAATATGTATCTTAGAAGCAATTCCTTTTTACATTATTATTATGGGTTATTGCAAAGCAATTTGCATGGATAGTTCTCAGAAATTAATTTGGGATTACTGTCATATTTTGCTCAGTTAATAATGAGGCACTGATTGCACACCAGCTGTGTCCATCTTAGAATCCTTCCAATTTATTGTCATGAATTAACTGAATGGTAGAACGTGTTCTGCAGCCTACAAGCTGAAAATATTTCTCTTGCCACTTGTTGACATAATTTGTGATTCCCATGGAAAAGCACAATATGTGAAAATTAATGAATACATCAGGATTCAATTATTAACTAATGCTTAATTAATTATCTTCATAAAAATTGCCACTGCTTGTATTCATATAAAAGGACATTGCTGAGGTTAAGTAGGACAAAAAAAAATGTCCCACCTATAAAGCGATCCCAACTTTAGGACTGTAAGGATGTTAATAATCTACTAGCCAGACTATCCATGCATCCTAATTAGTCTGCCAGAAACAATTAATCAAAACACTTAGAAAGCCTTGAGTTTAAAACAAAAATGTGAACACAATTAATTTGGGGGTGGATGGCATAAAAATGTACATGGGATTTATTTGCAACTGTTGTAACTGAAAAGTGCTTAAGATGCTAGAGTCAGCCCAAGTTTGGGACTAGGAAAAAGGACTCCTGGCAAAATCTGCAAAGAGGCTTACTTGTGCCTGCCAGAAAAAAGAAGGATGTGAACCTTCTATTGGCATGTATTCATTTAAAAATACACCTCAGTTCAGCAAATATGGTAATATTTGCGTGATGGGTTAGATCACAGAACACCCCTTGGAACTGCCAACTGATATGCTGAGGCTACCTCTGAGCCTGTTTTCCCTGGCTTCTTGGGACTTCAAAACCTTGCCTTGTTTGAGCCAGACATGCTTGCCTGCTACAAACACAGATCTAGGTCTGACCCACGCCCCCAAAAGCTGCAGGCTTAACTGAAAACATCTTAAGAAGTGTTCCTGTCTCCAGTACTCAGATGCCTAGCTTTCAATGGGGTCCAAACCCCAAATAAATCCATTTTACCCTGTACAAAGCTTATACAGAATAAACTCATAAATTGTTCACCCTTTATAACACTGATAGAGAGATATGCACAGCTGTTTGCCCTCTCCCCCTCCCCGCAGTATTGATACATACTCTGAAATAATTTGTAATGTTCGTGGGAGGCTACGGGGCACCTAGAAAGGCTCTGCAATAGGACCACACAACGGAGTTAAGGGCTTTAAATGAAAGGTAAGTGAACATATCCGACGGGGAAAAATTTTTAATTGTAAATAATAAAAACTGTGTAAATATGTAATATATTGTTAAGTCTAGAGAGGGATATAGATTATTGTCTGGGGAAATGATTATGATGTAGGGAGTATGATTTTGTAGAACGAGAATGGCAGCAAGGTGTAATGGTAAAAAATAGAGGGAGAGAGCTATTAGCTACGAGACAATAAGGTTTGATCACACGGCACCGAGGAGAGTAAGTATAAGGCTTAAGTATAACGAATATTAAAAATAAAGATATCGCGCATGATCATTCAGAACTATCACAATGTGTGCACATGCTCCAGCGAAGCGAACACTTTCCCTATTACATGACATCACACAGATAGCCCATATATTTTGGTCGCACTGTGCATATACAACTGGTGTTCAAGCAAGACTTCAGAGACATCAAGGAACACGGGCTGAGAAAGTACCAATAGCTTTACTGATTCATGCGAGACATAGCCACTTCGGGTAAGGAATAGAGAAAGGGACTGGTGAACAGGCCGGTGCTAGCCCATCAGTGAGACGGACCAGGGGCACTCCTTGGTGACCAAACAGTTACTGTTGGCGTAGACTACAGCGAGCTCACTAGCACACCCGTCTCACAGACATACAGCTTACATCCACTTGTTCCAATCGCATTACTCTACAGGGGCACTGGGCGGGGAACACACATTCCAATCACCACGGATGATCGGAAGAGCGAGATCATGCGGTATATACCCACGGAGGAATCTATCACAGCACAGCATGACAGCACGTACAAGATCACGCACTGGGCCAGCGAACTAGTCCTTCCTACGCCATCGTAGGTCCTTCCTAACTTACATCGATGCTTGGCACTTCATGTCATCTGGGCAACATGTCAGTATACTTAGCCTTTCTATGTCTGTACGACGTCAACTCCTACTCACCCCAGTCCTGCAAAACACACTCAGTCACTCTGTTAACTGGCCTCGCCTATTCTTGCTCCACTGCGCGGATTTACACTCTCTATACGAGTCGACCCGCCTCATCCGCTTGCTCAGAACGCTTCTGGATGCGTGCCGCTGGTTTTCGATGGTGGCTCTGGAGTTGCAATATGTCCTGCTTGAAATGCAAGCAGAATGAAGTAATCACCCAATTTCTTGGAATTGATCAGCGAGGCAGTAAAGGCAACAGTCGAGAGAGAATTTACGGCTACATAGTTCTGTATTGCTAACATAATGAGACGGGTAAACTACCTTTGATGTTCTGCCACAAGTGGCCTGATTCGATATGTTTGACATATCACATATGAACCACAAACAACACCCATCCCCTGGGTTTCCTCCGACCTCACGGAAACATAAAGCTAGCAGCTACGCCCATGCATACGGTTTCCCTCACTACTCATCTCGAGGAGGGTGTGTGAGCAATGTCCGGAGTGTCAGTGGCTGGAGTTTATTAACAAACGGAACGCATCTTTTGAGCTAGATAGGGTTCCTTGCCATGACTAACGACTGCGTTCTGGGAGGAGTGCAAATAGCCTGCACAGGTTAAGGGAAATTGAGACAGAGTGGGCGTGCGAGGATGGAGAGTAGGCTCGGGTCACCTTGGAGATATATCCGGGAGGCATTTCCACCTTGGTTCGGAATCTCTTGGATTTATGTAGCTAACCTCACGTGAAGATGGCTACCTGTATCGGAGGACAGCCTAAGCATTGCATTGGTCATTGCCCTAGTCCTAGGCTTTGTGATATATTTGCATACTAAACTGCAAGCATCATTGCAATAATTGAGTGCGTGATGTGCTAGTCATCTTGAGGTGTCTATCAATTAGAGCTTGCCATTAGGAGATCATGTTGCCAGATCCAGGGAGCATAATTATTTGTTCAGAGCATCGAGTGTGAGGGACGAGCATCACAGGCGCTACTGGAACTCAACCAACGGCCGCGATCCTACGTCTTCGCTCTTATGGGAGCTCTGGTTCTGCTATTTTACTGTCTCCCAGTCCTGAGCAAAGTTAGTGCCTCATTTCCTCCGAGTATTGTCTAACTGGCCCACTGAAGTTCCTTTACCATATAGGTAGCATGGCCGTAGATAGACTAGAAAATATGCGACTCCCTTAGATAGCACCATGTATGTGACAGGAACGTCGTCGTGCTACCTCCTCTTTCCAAGCGCTATGAGTTCATATAACTGTCCACAGGGAAAAGGAGATAAGATGATCAGCTGCTTTCTGGTATGACTGCTTAAAGCTTAGCTATCACGATGTTTTAAGTTTATCAGTTAAATTGTTGGTGTGACTGTTGAGATTCTCCTCCTAAAGGAAATATCTAGTTTAGCTGACTCATTCGAATTCGACGGATTAATAGAGGAGAGAGACCTGTTCCGAGAGTAGTGAACTTAACTGTCCTTACCCTGGCACTGAGATCGCTGCAAACTGGAGCGCCACAGTACTCGAGTCGGCATGGAGGAGAGAGAGGATTGTCTACAATCTCATTCAGTGATCTTGGTAATTACAAGAGTATATTTGGTGCTTTAGAAGACCTTCGTGTATATAGAGAAACCCATCATGGGCAGGAAGTGGTCCTTTCAGTTTGTATTTTGGTACGGTGGCATTCTCAGTGCTTGGACCTTCACGAGCATTGTTGCTCAGGCGGTGACGGTGGTGCATGAGGAGGGACTTCTGTCACAATTGGGGAAGATCTGCCAAGTTACGAGTAGAGCAGTGACAGATTACTCTGGCGTTTCGGTGTCTTAGCTTATGTCGGCAGATAGCGGATCATTCAGGGTTTGGCCTGAGTCTAGTTTTTTGACGCAGACCTTAAGCTATACACAGTGGGTGTACAGCATATCAGAGGCCAGTGAGGAATTCTTAATGACTAACCGACCTTGCTACTGGGCCGGGTTGCGGTGTGGATCGCTTAATGGATGGGTAGTTTCGTTGGTGGTTTTTCCTGCTATCTTCCAGTCATAAAATGCGAGAGGAGTTTGGTACCGATATACAAGGAGATTGGAGGTGTACCAGATGTGGAGGGAGGGAAGCGCTAGACTATGGGGCATAAGTTGTCAGGTATGAAGACTTACCCTTGATACGCTGCTCAATGTGAAGGCGACAACCACTATCTGTAAGCATAGATGAGATCTGTGGCGTAGAATGTGATCTTCTGTAAAGTCACTGACACTTAGCAAGTGGAGTGTAGGAAGGGGTAACTACGACACAAGCATAAAGCCAGATGTTCTAACTCGAGTGTCAGCCAATAGGCCAGCCATTCGATATGGAGCCAACGTGGTTCCAGTACCTCTCCCGATTATAGAGGATGTGTTCCTATCATTACTATATCGGATTGTTCGATTATGCATCTATTATTCTCTACTTTGTAGCTTGCCTGAGGCGATACGGTGCAGTGAATCAGGTATATTACATGATCACATATTGTTTAGGAGAGGGATATCTTACAAAAGTGAAAGAGAACAATTTAATACATTATCTTATCTCCTGATAGACAACCAAATTTCGCACACGTATATTGACATTATCGGAGTATCAGTTTATTTTGCCAATTTACCTTTTTTCGCGTATATTGGGCCTTTGGGGACGCAGGAGCCCATTTGAGGGTTCATTAGCATTTCTTTTTTGCTGATTTCAGAGCATGGATCGACGACTCAATACGTACTCGCCGGAACCTACCCGCATATCAACAAAGAGCTAAAACACATACGATGGATAAGGAGGTAAATACGACAGAGAAGAGATATTCCCATTGTTGCGACATTCCTAGAGTATTCACCGGCACAGTAGGCTTCGTCCTCAGTGTTTTCAACGTGGTTTACTCGAGAGAGAATAGGCTTAAAGGGGATGGGCATGCAGGTACTGTGCATCACTCTACATCTTGCTTGCCTTTGGCTTCCGCGTCATGGTTGCATCGTGAGGTGTTCTGCTTATCTCTATCTCGTCACATTTGTTTATGCATATTCCATAGTTACGGTTTATGGTCCAGTACCTAGCATCCGTCATATTAGCGAACTGCCCTTTATGCTCCGCTGTATTCTTCATCGTCTTAGGGTCTTCTTGGACGCCCGTCAACTCGCAGGGGTGCGGGAACGTGAGGAGCCCGTTAGCCAAGTGGCGGCTAGTTCGAGCACTCGGCGTCGATTGAGACCTGGAGAGTCGTTGGACGTCCGCCCGCACTGGACGACCACTGTTGGGTGCCGCTGAGAGGTCTTACCGCCATCCCGGTAGTGGCCCACCCCGACGGCAGAGCTTCGGTGTCACAGTTCAGGCCTCTGTGTCCTGACGTGCACTACGTACCTGGCCGTTGTCCTATCATATGGTGGGTCCGCCCAGTTTCCCCCCTCCGCTTGTGCTGCTCGTCTTCGGGCGCTGTAACAGGGGCAGCTCCTCTCTTTCTGGGCCCGGCGGGGGTTCGGACCGCCCACCCGCAGCTCCCCCCTCGCTCGGTTCCGTCCCGCCGGCTGTCTGCCGCATCGCTCTGCCTCACGTCGCTGTGGCGGTGGGTACCATCCAGCACTGCTGGAATTCGGAAGTTGGCGGGGCAGCCCAGGCCTCACGCGCTACCTGCGCCCAGTGCTCTGTCTGGGTGCCACGCGGATATCGCTGCAGGGAACCAGTGATGGGCTTCCTCTGCCTCAATCGCCCACAAATGGCATCGTTCCAGGGCCCTGCTCGCTGCCCAATGTACGTTTGGGGGGCTACGGGCACTCTCAGAGTGCTCTGCAGCCGAGGCCCAACACCAACCGTGAGTATGCTTGACAATGAAGGTAAGTGACACACCGCAGCGGGATCCGGCATTGCTGTCACGAAGGCGGGGAACGCACCGAAGCTCAGCTCGGCCTGGAGTAGAGTCCAGGCGGGACCGGGAGAATAACAGTATATACACATATACAAAGCAACCTCATACATATGCAAGAAGGACTTCACAGGCTATGTCGCCTTTGGCGTAAGGCCATAAACGTTTCAACCAGTTAAAAGCAATGTTATAACTGCATGCATGTCCTACAATGACGCACTTACAAGCAGGTTATTCACAAGGCGGAGAAAGCGGAAAACCTAGCTAGGCGTGTGACACAGTCTTTCGCAGTCCCTACAAATTAATAAGTAAAAGTGATTTTATTAAAAACTAAAAAGTAGTATTTAATGGTTTCAAGTAATAACAGACAGAACAAAAGTGATTACAAGGCAAAATAAAATAAACACACAGTCTAAGCCTAGTAAGTAAAAAAATGAATACAGATAAAATCATCCAGATGTTTCAATAGCTTACTATCACAGAACTGGACACCTTCCGTATTCTGGCCAATCCTTTCCCTGGTTAGATCTGCCAGCTCAGTGGTAGCTAGGGGATTTCTCATGAGCAGCCCCTTGTTCGTTTCACCCTCTTATATAGCTTTGCACAGCG
>NC_133769.1:68538892-68556050 GCF_003597395.2 Chelonoidis abingdonii | reverse complement strand
TATTCACACTCATTAGCATATTTTCATAAAAATCATATAGAGTGCAATGCCACAATTTGCAAGACATATTTAAATTCATTTAAAAATCTTTGAAGGAACGTTTACACATGCATTTGTTACAAATAATCATAGTTGTATTTTGCCCTCCTTTACACATGTATAATCCCATTGAGTTTAATGGGTTTTAATTAAGGGCAGAACTGTGCTCTCCTTGAGATTCCAATTTTTGAGGGTAGTTAATATGTCTCTATAAAGAATCAAACTTTGCTAGGAGATGGATGTTCATTTAAGAATTCATCTTTTTCACTCTGAAAATATATTTTTATTGCACATACAGTATGGTTATTACTTCCTTTTTCATATGAATGTGCTATCAGATTTATAGGCACTTTTCTTTACAAGGCACTTCAGATGAATAACTAGGAGAATGCTAATTTTATTTTTTTTATTATATGCCGGTTCCTGGGCCTGTATTTCCTTATTAATATCCCAGATGAACTAAATAGACTCATCTCTCATTCATTCATTCAAAAAACAAACAAACATCAGAATGTTAACTCCAGCTATTTGGTCACATTCATCCCTGATGTCACTCCGTTCACTTCCATGGAACTACATTAGAGACATACTTGGTCCATTAGGCTTTTTTAACCATGTCCTTGATTTGTTTTTCTGTGAGATTCTCTACCATGGATTCCTGGCTTGAGCTTTTTAAAAGCAGCTTTACCACAAGGCTGACCATCACCTGACATTACAACTACATTCTTCGGAAGCTGCATGTTTCCAGTACAACTTCTTTGAGATCATCTATTTGTGTGTGAAAACATTCAGATGATGAAAACAATGGGCCAGATTGTGGAAGGACAAAGAGGGGCCAAGCTACATGGAGGGAAGATTGAAATTATTTTTGTGAGCATGCCAGTCTCCGATATACTGAAACCTAGAGTTGTGTCCATTCCCTGATATGACTATGTATCTTTCCATGAAATGTTCTAAGATTTGGTGGTTCTTGTACCATAGTCTGTACAAGATTTGAAATGAACAATTAAAGCTTATCTGGATTTTGGCTCCATAAGAGAATTGTTTTCCTTGTTTTGTTCCGCAGATTCTTTGAAACGAAATAATATAGGAAGTGAACGATGGAGGCAAGATGAAAGTTGTTAGAGATGATCCAAATTGCTTATAACGTATTTAAGCAATGTGACTAAGCAAATTGTTTCAGTATTTTTTGTTCCATGAGATGTCTTTCATGATAATTAAGCGCAAAACTGCCAATTACATGCTGTTCAAGATTTCGGATCAGAAACACTGTGACAGATTTCTGTTACCAATCTGCCTGAGGCGTCAGGTGATCAGGCTGAGGCCGCAGATCGTTAGGGGAGGAGATGAAGGAGCACACCAAAAGATCTAAGTTTTAAAGCTTTATTAATAAAATAATAAAATTACAGCAGAGAGTGCTAGGGGTTCCCCATGTCACTCAGAGGAAAGAAGAAAGTATTAGTGCCCCAAACCCTAACCCCACTTTCATACTCACACATGCACTATCCGGGGCTGGCCAAGCCTGGGTGTAACGTACGAAGAAGTGGGGAAGAGGTGGATGGGTGTTCTGTGCTGTGCACAGGTCATCCAGGGTCGGCTGTTGATCTCTGATTTGCTTCAGCTCTCAGGAGAGTTTTAAGTCCTGGGGTCATTGGGGGGCATTTTGTTCAGGGACCTCTGTCCCCCATGCTCTTTGTACTAGTCTAAACTGGCTTCCTGTGGCCTCCTCAGCGTTCCCAAAACACACTGACTTCAGGGATGTGAGACAATTGTTTTTCCCTTCACTGGCCTTCACCATCTCCCTATTTTTCTGGGTTTGGCTAAGACCCAGGTACGGCTTCAGGCTTCGTGGATATTAAGAGTCTGTTCGAGCGCAATGACCTTGGACTGGAGCCGGCGTCTTATCTTTGGGCTGAGCTGAGTCGTCACATTAACCCGTTCTCTTCTCTCTTCCTCCCCTTTCAGCCTCTCGCATCCTGCAAAGGAATCTTCCACTCCACACTCACATCTTTAACCCTTTAACCCGTCCCAAAATGCTTACAATAGCATTAGCAACATACAATGCTGATCTGTCTCCCCAGGGGACCCCATGAGGGAGGGAGCCACTGGGTTGTGACAACACCACATGCATCCCTATCTCCAATTTCGCCTTCCCCAGTGAAATCATTTAGTCAGGTGTAGTCAGTTCCATTGCAAAGTAAAATCCCTTTAAATATATTTTGTCAGCTATCTTGATTTTTCTCTCTGACATTTTAACTGTTTCTTCCCTTTGCTTCTGCTGGACAGACATGCAGACATACATTGTCTGTTTCCAAATTGGCTCCCTTTGTGGGATTATAGCTAGCTGGTACAGCCCAAAATAGCCCCACATCACCCCAATTTTATGCCTGGCAGAGAATCAAGGAGCCATACCTGCTCCTTGGTTTCCTCAGCACCTGTGTGCAGAAGAGGCCAATGCACAGAAGACAGCTGGTCAACTATTTTCCAGCTGAACAGTTTTCCATCCAGAAAATGCCAATCCAACTAACTTGAAATGTTTCACAGGAACGTATCAATTTTGTCAAAATTGCTGATGAAAAATTATGGAAGTGCTTCATTTTGATAAGGTCAAAACAAAGTATTTTGACTTTTGGAACAATGTTTTGCTATTTCTACAAGAAAAATTTGGGGAATTTTCATCTTTGGGGAAATTTTGATTTTTCATTTCAATGTGAGCTAAAAGAAAATTTCACACTGTTGGAATTACTGTCAGAATGAAAATTCCTGAGTTTGGATCAGATCTGGCAGAGAAGTTGGCCAAGCATATGAAATGGACAAGGCAGATAGCAACCACCAGCAATTACTAAGCATCTGATAAGCATCCAGTTGAAACAATTGGTTACAAAAGCATATGGCTGAAGCAGCCTGTTGCTTATAGTTGTACATGCAACCATCCACTCTCGAACATTGTGTTTTATCTGGTTGGTTGGTATTGTGTTTGTTTGTAATAGTGGCCTTGATCTGGAGAAGCATCTAACTGAGTGGCCAGATTTGCAAAAGGGGTAGCTCCCAGTTACTTCAAAAACTTTCAAGAGTGGACAGTTGCATGTAAAACTATACACAATAGGCTGCTTCAGTCATATGATTTTGTAACCAATTGTTTCAATTGGATGCTTGTCAGTTATTTGGACATCGATAGTCTAACTGATCCTGAGTTCCTTTCCCTTTCATATAAAGTCATGTAAAATATCCCGTTACATTTTAAAAAACAGCATAAAGTATGTATGATGGAGGGATTTGGAGACAGTTCAAAATTCTCAGTGAGACATTCATTTTAATTAAGTTCTCTCTTCCTAGAACTGAAAGTGGCAAGTTGCCACCAGTCAGGTCTGCTCAGTAATTTGTATCCCTTCCAATCAAGAGACAGNTCTCCCTATTTTTCTGGGTTTGGCTAAGACCCAGGTACGGCTTCAGGCTTCGTGGATATTAAGAGTCTGTTCGAGCGCAATGACCTTGGACTGGAGCCGGCGTCTTATCTTTGGGCTGAGCTGAGTCGTCACATTAACCCGTTCTCTTCTCTCTTCCTCCCCTTTCAGCCTCTCGCATCCTGCAAAGGAATCTTCCACTCCACACTCACATCTTTAACCCTTTAACCCGTCCCAAAATGCTTACAATAGCATTAGCAACATACAATGCTGATCTGTCTCCCCAGGGGACCCCATGAGGGAGGGAGCCACTGGGTTGTGACAACACCACATGCATCCCTATCTCCAATTTCGCCTTCCCCAGTGAAATCATTTAGTCAGGTGTAGTCAGTTCCATTGCAAAGTAAAATCCCTTTAAATATATTTTGTCAGCTATCTTGATTTTTCTCTCTGACATTTTAACTGTTTCTTCCCTTTGCTTCTGCTGGACAGACATGCAGACATACATTGTCTGTTTCCAAATTGGCTCCCTTTGTGGGATTATAGCTAGCTGGTACAGCCCAAAATAGCCCCACATCACCCCAATTTTATGCCTGGCAGAGAATCAAGGAGCCATACCTGCTCCTTGGTTTCCTCAGCACCTGTGTGCAGAAGAGGCCAATGCACAGAAGACAGCTGGTCAACTATTTTCCAGCTGAACAGTTTTCCATCCAGAAAATGCCAATCCAACTAACTTGAAATGTTTCACAGGAACGTATCAATTTTGTCAAAATTGCTGATGAAAAATTATGGAAGTGCTTCATTTTGATAAGGTCAAAACAAAGTATTTTGACTTTTGGAACAATGTTTTGCTATTTCTACAAGAAAAATTTGGGGAATTTTCATCTTTGGGGAAATTTTGATTTTTCATTTCAATGTGAGCTAAAAGAAAATTTCACACTGTTGGAATTACTGTCAGAATGAAAATTCCTGAGTTTGGATCAGATCTGGCAGAGAAGTTGGCCAAGCATATGAAATGGACAAGGCAGATAGCAACCACCAGCAATTACTAAGCATCTGATAAGCATCCAGTTGAAACAATTGGTTACAAAAGCATATGGCTGAAGCAGCCTGTTGCTTATAGTTGTACATGCAACCATCCACTCTCGAACATTGTGTTTTATCTGGTTGGTTGGTATTGTGTTTGTTTGTAATAGTGGCCTTGATCTGGAGAAGCATCTAACTGAGTGGCCAGATTTGCAAAAGGGGTAGCTCCCAGTTACTTCAAAAACTTTCAAGAGTGGACAGTTGCATGTAAAACTATACACAATAGGCTGCTTCAGTCATATGATTTTGTAACCAATTGTTTCAATTGGATGCTTGTCAGTTATTTGGACATCGATAGTCTAACTGATCCTGAGTTCCTTTCCCTTTCATATAAAGTCATGTAAAATATCCCGTTACATTTTAAAAAACAGCATAAAGTATGTATGATGGAGGGATTTGGAGACAGTTCAAAATTCTCAGTGAGACATTCATTTTAATTAAGTTCTCTCTTCCTAGAACTGAAAGTGGCAAGTTGCCACCAGTCAGGTCTGCTCAGTAATTTGTATCCCTTCCAATCAAGAGACAGCGCTCACATCAATGATGGATAACGGCCTCATTTCAAATGTCAATACTCATTCTGATCAATCTTTCAGCAGCCTTTGACACCAGGGACCGTGATATGATACTCACTCTCTTACTGCCACTAGCAAGTTTAGTTGGAGTTGCATTAAACGGACTCTGCTCATTTCTTGTTGGTAGACCTGAAGAGACAACTTTGCTTCTACAAGGACCCATATATGCAGAGTCACACAGGGAATTAGCATATCATCACTCTTATTCAAGATCCACATAAAAACTTAGGGGAGATAGGGAGATTATACAGGCTACATGCCAGCAATTTACAGATGACACCCAGCTTTACCACCACCTGAAAGTACATGGAAATGGTGAGTTCCTTCCTGACACTTTGCTTGAATGAAGTGGAAACACAGATAAAAAGTAGTGGCCTAAAGCTTAATCCAGGCAAAAGGAATGTGATGTTGGAATTAGGGAAAGCATTTGGATGAACTACCTGAAAATATTGCTTTGACCATCATTTAAAGCATCTCACCCACTGGATGTTAAAGTGTTACTCAGTTTCGAGAGACAAGGTGGGTGAGGCAATATCTTTTATTGGACCAACTTCTGTTGGTTTTCTCTCTCACCAGCATAAGTTGGTTCGATATAAGATATTACCTCACCCACTTTGTTTCCCTAGTATCCTAGGACTGGCATGGCTAAAAACAACACAGTTTTGAGGTCCAGTTTGATTCTTCAAGGTCCTGAGAAGCCCATACAAACCAGGGTGGATAAAAATAAATGATTTAAACAAAGAATCAGTTTTATTTTACTTAATTGGATTCTTTTAAAATTTAAATTAAATACAGGGTTGTTTTTAATAAACCAATTTAAAATTAAATTAAGGTTAGATCTAAACTTACTCTAATCTATTAAAATCATTTAAATTTAATACAGAAAATAATATTAAGCAGTACATGCTTGCTGCTCAGTTTTAAAGTCAAACCACTTAACTGATGGAAATCACTGGCTAATCACTTGGAAGCAGAGTCTGTTAAGTGCAAAACCAGCTTTTGACAGCAGTAGCTCCTTCAGCAACAATATTTTCTTTATTTCAGTTTATTCAACTAGTTCAGTTCAATGTCTAGTACATTCAAAGTTGAG
This sequence comes from Chelonoidis abingdonii, assembly GCF_003597395.2. NCBI lineage: Eukaryota > Metazoa > Chordata > Testudines > Testudinidae > Chelonoidis > Chelonoidis abingdonii. Next base: position 68,549,859 of record NC_133769.1, on the reverse strand, counting down.
ACACCAGTCAGGAATTGAAAAAGCAAGAGAGCTTGTTTTCCTCTTCCAATCTATGAATAAAAACACTAGATGAGAGGGTGAGATCTACTAGTTCTAAAATCTTCAAGGACATGGTGACCAGAAACAATCATTTCGAATTCATTAATCATATATAACACTTCCTTTATTTAATAAATTGGTTAATTTTAAATGCAAAACAACTTTGATGAACTTTTTTTCTTATGCATCAAGCATGTGTAAGGTAGTTTTATTAAATATAAAAATGGAAATGCTGTTTTTCTGCATTTTAATTGAATTTGAATTTCTATCCCAATAAAATGTGATAAAAATCACAATAAAAAAATCATCTAGTAAATAAAAAAAGTCCATCATTTACCATCTTCTAAAACATAATAAAAAAGGTGAAAATTAAGAATCTGAATAAATAAAAGTTAAGCTATTTTAAGTAAGTCTTAAATACATGTGATATAGATAGATATCTAGATATAGATATAGATTAGATATAGATATAAAGTGTATCTTCCAGGTAAGCAAAAAGCAGCACCAAATTTAGTGTAAATGTAACACCAACAAACCCGCATAGTTAGCAGGTGGGCTTGAACCTAGGGCCTCAGAAGTTTAGTGTATGAGCTTCTACTTTATGAGCTAAAAGCCACATGGTTCTTAGAGATTAATGAGTCTGTTACAACTTTCGCTAAGTGGTCTCGGTGCCATCCCAAGGGACAGAACACCACCTCCAGGAGGGGTGGGTTACATAAAGGCAATGCTTAGTTATAAATCAACATGCTTTAATGGTTACCAACCAATAAAAATCAACCTTTCTGTAGAAGAACTAAAAAGTACAGATGCAAAAGATGATTAAATTTGATCATTTAAATCAAGGCTTCCTACTTGCTAATTTAAATCATAATTAAAATTGTTGCCTTAAATCACTTCGATTTAAATCAGCCCATCCTGACATAGCCACAATTACTCCATCTGTTCAAAGTCCCTAAATAGACATGAATCACTGACAACCAATACAGAAAAAAGCCAACCACATTCACCTCATACTGGAGCTGGCTTAAAACTGCCCATGCCTTTAATATCTTAGATAAACCTAATATTTTCCATGTGTGAAAGAACTTCTCCTCAAATGAAGCATGCTGGGGAAGGAGGCAAAGAATGTGGGAGCCCTAGACTATTTTTTGAATGAATGTTGTGATAGCTAATGGCTTGATTCACTGCCCCTGCCTGAAAGGCTGCAGGAGCAGCAGAATTAATTCTACAGTCTCCCACTAATGACAGCAGTGCTCTCTTGTTGGAAACTGATGTTCCAATACTTTGTGAATACACAAACTCAGCAGTACAGGAAGGCTTCTTTATTTATTAACTCAATAATGTTCACTATGTTGGCTTTTCCATGGCTCTATCATGCCTTGTAGGGTTGGTCTTCACTAGAGTATTTTCCCGTGAGTGAATGGATTGTATAATAGATGGTCTAGATCAGTCGTGGGCAACTGCCCATCTCAGCTTGATGTGCACCACCAGTGGAGTTGGGCCTTGGGAGGCGGGTAACACTTTTAGGCACATCTGGAGGTGGGGGAAGGGATTGCATTATTGTTTCACTGTTGTTGTAGAACTCCCTTAAATTTCCCAGCTCCATTCCAGCCCATTGGTCTGTACCCATTCCTTTGCCTAATAATCTTGTATATAAGTGGTTACAAAACTCCTCTTGAGTCAGAAGTTTCTGGACCCATGTAAGCAAATGCCCAACCCAGAAAGGAATAGGTGCAAGCTTGCTGCCTTAGGACATCTACCAGTACCTGTGTTCATCACAGAGAGGTGGGGAGGTTTGGCACAGCATTTCTAAATGGGGAACAAAGGTGATGGGGGAAGTAGGAAAGGCAGTGAAGTTTGAGGGAGGAAAAGCAAAAAAACAATTGCCAGGAATAATGCATGTACACACTTACCCAGGCTCCCTTTCCTTTCATCAGCAGGCTCCTCTGTGCTCACCTGGGGGCACTAGCTAGACTCCTGTGGAGTTTCAAACAGTGCCTGGCTCTTGGCATGGTTTAAGTCCTCTGCTGCATCTCCCCCCTTTTCCTCCTCCTCACTGTTCACAGCAGGGATCTCCATCTTGGGCTCCTCCAGTGGTCTGTTGGAGGGGTCACTGTAAAAGCAGCAGGTCTGCAGAGTAGCACCAGCTCTCTTGTTGCCTTCTCTCACTCTGTGGTGTGCCTCACTACATAATGGGTCTGTTGGCCCCTTACTGAAACTTAGTGAGTTTTTTGGATGGGCATCTCCAAATTCCAGGAGAAAGACAAAGGGTCAAAGAGGAGTCAGGATCCTGGGACTGACTGGTCCCCAGGGCTAACAGAGAGAGGCCAGAACTTCAAGTTAGCCAGATTGACAGGGTTAGCAAGCCAATGAGGGAGTTGAGAGCCCAGGGCCCATCCTCCATGTGAGCTGGGGCTTCCAGGGCCAGAGTAGATCAGAGCGAGGGGAGCTGGAGCAGCAGACCAGAACCGGGGGACCTGGAGCAGTAGAGACCAGCTACATTGATGGTGAGCCAAAACTGAACTACAGTGGAGAGTCACGGGACCAGAACTGGGATAGTGGAAGGCCTACCATGCAGCAAGTGCAGTGAGTGGTTAGGAAGAAGGAGATGGAGATTCTGGGTGGAGAAGGCCCAAGCGAGGGAGATGTCTGGAGAGTCTCTGGAACTCAAGAAAATTCACAGTCTATTCCTTACACTTCCCAGCCTCCTTCCTAGGGCTGGATGTGCTGCGGTGATACCATGGGTAAGACACCTGCTCTGGTGTGGCCACATGCTCTCAGGTTCTCAGTGGCAGTGACCCTACTTTCCAGTATCAGCCCTTCCATTGGGTTCACATCTCCCTTCTGAGTCTAGTCTTCAAGGCCCTCTTGCCTGGCCACATCTCCCTCGCTTGGGTCAGTGTTCATGTTGCACTCCCCATCAGCACTGGGTCAGGGAAGCGAACCCAACCAGCAGTGGATGAATCATGGTCACCTGAGGCACTTTGCACATACGCAAAGAAGAAGTGCAATGGGACCATAATCAATGGGACTGCACTGCAGTAAGTAAGGAATGTTTTTCTGGGGTAAGGACTTAGTAATAACTAAAGGTCCAACCATGCTTCCAAGACTGGTGTATGGAGAATACCCTCTGCACAGAGATCTCCCACTGTCATAAATAGATAGCTAAGGGTTAATGTTTCTTTTATCTGTAAAGGGTTAACAAAGGGAACCAAACACCTGACCAGAGGACCAATCAGGAAACTGGATTTTTAAAAGTCAGGGAGGGAATTTTAATTTTTGGGGTCTGAGTCTTTTGTCTGTCTCTCAGCTATGAGAAGGTGTTTCTTCTTTCTAATCTTCTGTTCCAAATTAATCATACCCCCTGTGACAAATGGAGATCAGCCCATGAGAATCCTTTTGGCTGTATCATCTTACCATGGACCCTCTCTTCATTCAGGATGAGGGTGCTAGCGAGCAGGCCACCACTGAAGCACCTAACTGTGTGAATTGCCAACAGAGCCTGCCCGCCCATAGAGGGAGAGCACTGGTACAAAGTAGCGCACTGTCAATTTAATCGCAGCGTAATGCATGTGATTAACTCAAACAAATAGACACATATTTTTAACAAGCGATTGATAGCACAACAGGGTGCCAGTGCTCAGAAGAGGGGCAGCACCACGTGTCTCTCAGGGCAGATGTGTCCCCCTCCTCTAGCCTCCCTGGCCAAGCTGCTCCACAATGGAAGCTATGCAGGCGTGGGGGTGGGTCTAATGCCGTCATGTTACTCCTGTACCCGGTCCCTGCTACGCAAGGGTTGGGGAACAGGAGAGGTGTGTGGACACAGGATGGGTCTGTCTGCTGGCACAGGAGGCCGTGGTGGGGTGGACTGGGCCACAGCTAGCGAGTGACCAGAACAAGCAATGAGAAAAATCAGGAATGGGGAGTGGGAGGGTAATAAGAAGCTATATAAGAAAAGTACCCAAAAACCAGGACTGTCCCTATAAAAATGGGGACATCTGGTCACCTGGGCTAGCGCACAAGCCCAGTGTGCCATGCTCAGGGGGGTGTCTCCAGAGCAAGGGAGCCCTCCTCCCTACGCTGCCCTCTGCAGCTGCTACCACCACTCCCCCCCCCCCCCCACATACCTTGCAGCTGCCCTCCCTAAAGGGTGCTGGGTAACCTGACATTTGTGCCTGTCTGTCAGAAGTGCTGGAGGAGCGGTGTGTGAAAACTGTAATCAGTATGGCCCATCGCCCCTGCACCCAATGTACAGAATCTCCACTGAGCTCAAGGATGGAGGGAAGGGAGCCTGACTGTGCTGCTAGCTTCTGGACTGCAAAGTGGGTAGCTAGCCTTGGCTGCTCACGCTTGTCTGAACACGCCTTCAGGCTGGTTGAGCGCTCCTGCTTAAAGAACCCAGCACACTCTCTCACGCAACCAACCCACTCTTTCCCTTCCACCTCTTCTCTCTTCTTTCTCAGCACACTCTGTCTCACATACTCTGTCTCTCTTTCAAATGCACTCCTCTCATACACACACAGAGTCCGTCCACACACATTCCCCAGTACAGACACACAACGAACTCCACAGCTCACACACTCCCACAAATATTAATAATACTGTATTCTTTCTGTCTGGCTTTAATAGTGCAACTTACACAAACTGTGTGAAGGGTGATTTTTTTGTATATGATTTGACACACGCCTAGTGGAGCAAAGCCATACTTGTGCTCAGAAAAGCATTTAAAGCTGGGCAGTATCAGCAGAAGAATAATTGTTAACCACAGGAAAAACGCTTCCATTTCCTCCGTAAGGACTTGCACACATCGACCAGAAATGCTATTTATGAAATACCCAATTAGAAATAAGAGCTATTAAGAGCCAAAATCCCTACCCTGCTATTTAGAAGCTGTCAGGAATACTCGTACCTATTGAACGCACCTCAATCTTGTATCCACCTAAGCAAGGTCCAATGGAGCCACCCTGAACAGGTCTCCTCGCCTGACATACTTTCCCACAAGCCACGCATCCGGGGGGGGTGTTTGGGTAGAGCATATCCCTCGACTGAATTCTCCAGGTGCATGTGGGATCCTTAGATGGCCATACACTCGTGGCTCAATAAGTTACGAGAAGTCCGTGGAGCTGCTTCTAATGATATGCAAGCATAGCTGGCGCCGGCTCCTGACACACCCTGGACTGGACAAGTGGCAACACCACGGAACAACATATGTTAGCAGCAGGGGGAGGCGCCAAAACCTGGAGCCACCCACAACAGAAGAGTTAGTCCGAATTTTCCAACAGCCGTGACCTATGTGCACATACAGGCTGCAAATGAGAGAGACTTAGACCGAAGGCACAGAATGGCTTCTTGATTAGAAGAGAATGCCTGCCAGTGCAGAGGGTAGGATTCAGGGGGCTATCTTACCGGAATGCTGTGATGCACTACTTTCTATCTTCTTAGCGCCTGTAACATTTCTCATAGTTCCAAGGAAATTCAGTTGTGATGGCACGCATAACACACATTTTCTGTGCATGGATGCTCCCTCTGGATCTAGGATAGATACTGTCCTGTGATTTTCGGGAATAGGGCAATTCTTGCAAAGACAGCAACAATCATATAGACAGCAAAGACGACTTTCATGCCCCTTGCCCCTCCAGTGATAGGAGATAGAATTCTCAGGATATGAGCACGTTGGACTTTCACCTCAGAGCACTAAGATTAAATATGGTTTTCACTCAAGTTGCTTCTGTGATTTTTTCCCATTTATCAAACTGGTTTGCCTGAGCTGTGCAGCTGAAACTGTGACACTAGCACTTTGGCAAAAATCCAGTTGGAGGTAGAAAAAAGACTACAACCCAACCCCATTTCCACCCAAGAAATGGTCATATCTTGGAAATCTTTAAGCCTCAACACAACAGGATTTAAGGGGTTCCTCCTACTGAACAGTTAAGCTTGAGCTACTCAAGCACTCTGTGTAAAACTGAAGACAAGTGGTGAGTAAGGGCACAGCGGATAGTGGGGTGTGTAAATTAAAATGCACTAGCCTTTGCACACTGAACTGCCCATGTGCAACCTTGCTACTGCACACTGAAAGTTCCTCGTGCGCTTTTGATCTCGATCTGCCTTCGAAACTAGAATAGTCAGTGCATCTCTAGGGAATTTTTACTGTATGGCAGCAAAGTCCAGTTCTGGGTGCCACATTTCAGGAAGATGTGGACCAATGAGAAGTCCAGAGACGAACAGTAAAGAATGATTAAAGGTGCTAAAGAACCATGATCTGTGGGGGAAGATTGATAAAATTGGGTATTATATTAGCTGGGATGAAGAAAAGAACACTGAGAGGGGACATGATAAGCAATTTTCAAGTACGGTAAAAGGTTGTTACAAGGAGGGAGGTAGGAAATTGTTTTTTAACCCTGAGAATAAGGAAAGAAAGCAATGGCTTTAAATTGCACGACAAAAGGGTAGGTTAGGCTGACACTTAGAAAATATTCCTAACCTCGAGTGATTAGCATGGAATGAATTGCCTAGGGTGTTGTGGAAATCTCCATCCACTGGAGATTTTAAGAGGCAGGTTGGAATTAAACACTGTCCGGGATGCCTCTAGATAATATAGTTCTCTGCCTAGAATGCGGGGTGGACTATGATCACCTCATGATTCTATACTCTAAGTCCACCAGGGCAGTTAGTGCACAGTACGAGGTAGCAGAGTATTCTAGAGTTATACAGCCTGCTGTGGTCGCCCTATTGCACGCATGATCTAAGGAGCCACATAGATGAATCCGTAAACGTCGACATGTTGGTAGATGTGGGTCAACAGGGTAAAGTCTATAACATGAATTTGTCAGTTTCTTTTAAAACTGTTTATACAACCGTGGTTACTATACGGGAGTTTTAAATGGATTTCAGAGCAAGGTGAGACTTCTTGTTTGTAGGGTTTGCAAATGTACGGATGCGCTTCGCCACTCCGGGCCTTAGAAGCTGCGCCCGCCTCACTTAATCCACTTGATATGTTTAGCTTCCATTAGGAACAAAGCTTTCCGGATGTGTCCACAGGACCCGCCCTTCCACACAGGGTAGTATAGTGTTCTTACCCAATGGTGAGAATAGATAACAACTCATCTCAGGTAAGCGGGCTGTAGGCGTATATTGTGGACTCAGAGATGAACCACTCCGCCGTGAAGCGTAGCAGGGACTCATGGTAGGCCAAAAGGCATCTGGACAGAATTTGAAGATCAACCCGCGAGAGCTGTGAACACACTGTCTCTCTCTCTGGAATGTCGGATCATGGGAGGATCTGCCAATACCCTTTTGAGATCAAAATGTGGTGATTGTAATTGGAGAGATTCCAAGATTGAGCCAGGGCTTCATCAATCTGAGGCATCGGATAGGTGCTCTCAATTTTTGAGATGTGCATTACCTTCCGAATCGATACATAAGTGATGCTCCATCAGGTTGAGACCAGTACATGGGGGCTGCACCATATCGCTTCTGCGATGTTTCTATGAAGCCGTAATTCCATACCATCATTATGGATCTCTTTTTGCATGATCTCTTGCATCATACCTTGTGGAGGGGCACGGTCATCCAGGCATCTACGATCGCCGGGTCACTGCATTCGTGGCCATAGACAGTGGTCTGCGGAGGGCGTCTGGTTGTAGTAAGTTCCAGAAGACTATCATGGAGCGCACTGAGCTTGTTTCTGTGGATCAGTCGCTGACAGCGTGTCGCCCCCAGAACTGAGGCTCCTCCCGCTACACTCAGGCACTTGGGGCCTGAGAGCTTGTTCGGGGTGGGTATGGGGCAAGTTTGAGCAATCCTTCCGCGGCATGCCAGGGGTTGAAGGAGTTCATATGGGTACACCTGTTTCTTCTTTCTCCGGTTCGGCTGTTTTCTCGGGCGATGAGGTTCCAGATTGGTCAAGCCCATCTTTGCAAGTTGCCATACATATTGGAGGAGCCCCAGAGGATGTTGAGGGGTGTACTCTTCTCTCTCATCAGAGCCAGTACCTATGGGGCTGGCTTCCATACAAGAGTTCAAGAGGGAAAAGAACTTAGTGGAGTGACTGGGGTACCTCACGGATGACCAGGAGCAACAAGGTCGGAAGTCAGCTGGTCCCCTACTTTTGCAGTTGCTGTTGAGGAGGAAATGTCTCACTCAGTGAATGTCCATTGGAGCTCTAACTAAGAAGTGTTCCCGAGCTGCTAGTCCACTCCGCTGTCTCGGCGGTGGTATAGCTAGACGGTGTGCACTTCCAAATACCAGCAGGGCGCACACTTGAAGAGTAACCGGGATGGTGAGAATTTGGGTCCCCTGTCATTAAGGAGCTCTCAGAATCCCATTATTGTTAGAGAGAGTACGCCAGAGCCCAGGAGAATTATAGTTTATGTCTCCAGCAAGCTAGGGAGGATCGAAATCTTCTTCCTCAGTCCTTTTGGTGTTGCTTTCAGCATGACCATCCTCTGCTTCTTCGAGCGCGTGCGTCCCACATGCCCATATATTGACAGAGAAGATCTATGAAGGCTGGGACCACTTCCATTGAAGTTTGTACAGCTTCAGGAGCGATGGCTGCGGCGAGATTCCTCGGGTGGGCGACTGGCCAAGGGGTGACAGATTCCATCCCAGACATTCCCGCTATAAGTGCCGAAACAGAACACCGTGAAGACAGGGCCCATTGTTGGAATGCGCGTGCGCAGGGCCATCCACTTTAGAGGTAGGGCCTCTGAATAGATAATTTCCAGTCCTACCCTAAGCTCAGGTTTCCTGAGGGAGTGTGCTCTCGTCGATGATTGTCTGTGGGATGCGCGGGTCCTTCTCCCTTGATTTGCGCCACCGCACTAAGAATCACTATCCATTACGTAGACTAGGCCTCTGCCGCTCATCGGTCCACATTCTCTGTGTGCGTGCGTACACTGCGGGTTATTGCCCTTACAGTGTGTTGGTGCCCAGATACTCCAGGACCCCAGCCAAGGTGTCTATCAGCTAGCCCCAAGAGCCTCTCGCATCATATAACAGTTCTTGTCGACCGGTTTCATGCCTTAATGACTTTTTGGCGTAGGCGCACTGTCGGAAGGGCCACAGTACCGTATCCAGCCTTCCTAAGGCATGAGAGACATAGCTCGAGAACCATGCTCAATTGCTTAGGACCCATCCTCTGTTTCCTCACGCGCTGACTTCTCCCGCACAGAATGTGTGCCCTCTTGGAGCTTCAACCACTTGTCAAGGCTCTAGAAGACTCCCTCTATTTCAAGTAGGTATCAAGACGTACTGCAAGTGTTTGGGCCCTGGAAGATTAAGAGATTCGCACTTTCAAGGTCTATCATCAAACGTCAAAGTGTGCTCCAGGCATAATTTCCAGAGAGACAGCTCCCAGATCTTCGGTTGGCTGTCTTCACTGTCAGCCTTATTACTCTTTGCCACATTTCTTAACTGGCACGCCCCCCGGTAGCAGTCTGGGGTGTTGTGATTCCACATCTCCAACTGGGCATGGATATGGTTTCTCTAGAGTGTAGGTACGAATCATTCATTGAGACATGCTTTTTGATCGCATTGTTCTCGCTAGCTCTGATGCTCGTCCCGACCCTTGCACCCAAAGACAGATCCCGCCTATTTACCTGTCCAAAGGATCCATCCTTTTCGGCAACATTCCCTAATTCAAACTAATCGTCACACTTTCCTGGATTGTTTGTCCACACGGTGCACAGATTATACTCTCGACAGGATACATTCCAAAACAAATCAATAATAATAAGAAACTCACACGTCCTTTCGTAGATTACATTGTTAGTTTGGGAAGAATTGCTGAAAAATACCCTATGGGAGCAGACCGGCCACCATTGTAACTCAGAGCGAAGAAGTATTCGGAGATGACTGAACTCAGACCCAATGCTAATCAGAGATGTCATAAAGAAGAAAGATTCAAATCTTGTCCACGCAGGGACATTTTAAGGTTCTTCCAGAGGGTGATGTATAGTTTACAGAAAAGGTAGATTTCTGTGGGGGATGCTGTGAACCTGAAGGTTGGTGGGGTATTATGGCCTGCGGGTCATAAACGGGGAAACTAGTGTTTATCCCCAACAAACGGAGAAATCTAGGCATTGGGAGGAGACCACTTCTTGAATGACTCGAATAACTAGATATTAGGTCTAGCCGGGACCCTCGAACTCACATCAAGAATGGTGTAGTGCAAACCATCCCTATGTTGTACTTCGCATTTGTGTTTAACGCAACGTCCACCAGTTGCTGTGCTGGCTCTCTAAATCTGCCTCCGGGGACTTTGAGAGAGCATAGTTACCTGATCTTCATAACATCCTTTCTCGCTACATCTATTTTTTCATTGAGTCTGATATATTTTTTCTATAACTACTCTTCAAAGGTTAGACACATGGGATCCCTTTTGCACGAGTGCAGTTCTATTTTCTCATCATTTCTCCACCAATGGATAGTGTGGAGCCCTACTGGTCTAGGTGGGTAGCTCTCGCCACTTGCGCTTGTCCCTCAGGGTGAGGGCCACTGCAAGCATCATGCTCCGACGTGGGTTGGAACAAAGTCGAATCCGGCTTGCAAGCGTGCAGCCCAGGCAGTTGTCAGGCTTGGAGCTGAGCAAAGCAGCTCTTTCATGGGCCATCAGCACTGGTAGTCTAACCTGGCAAACACAGAGTCTGAGCTGTGGCCTGGATACGCAGGCTGAGCAGATAATAGACAGTGTAGCCAGGCACCATGGAGATTAAGGTGGGGCGGACAAGGTCTAGTCTCTGCACAGGAGATTGGTGCATCCTACATGTGCGCCAAGTACCAATGTGTTCTCACGAATTGGAATTTTTGAGTGGCTGTTGCCACGGTATAAGGCCCAGTCCCACTCACCCCCCCCCCCGCCCGCTTTTCTTCCCTGTGGGGGCAGGAGCAGAAGCTTGTCCTGCCGCAGCCAAGCTTCCCCTCCCCCCTTC
>NC_133769.1:68516113-68530948 GCF_003597395.2 Chelonoidis abingdonii | reverse complement strand
GGGGTCTTTGGTCTTTTGTCTGTCTCTCAGCTATGAGAAGGTTCTTTCTATCTTCTAATCTTCTGTTTCAATTGTAAGTACAGGTAGAAAAACAATATAGGCTTTTATTGTGTTTTGTTTGTATTTACATGTGTATAGCTTGCTGGAATGTTCAAATTGGATATCTTTTTGAATCAGACTGTTTATTCATATTTTTCTTATAAGCAATAGCCCTGTATTGTCATCTTGATACAGAGAATTTTGATGTCTTTTTTCTTTCTTTTTTTTATATAAAGTTTTTTTTTAAGACTTGTTTGAGTTTTCTCTCTGGGTAGGCTAAGGAACGAAGGGAAGGGAATTCTTTTTGTGTTAGATCTACGGAGGGTGAAACTCTGCAGCACCAGGGAATTTGTGGGAGGGGGAGGAGAGATAGAATCTTTTCTGTTTCCTTGATTTGGGTTTGTGTCTTTGTGGAATAGGGAGGACATGCTTCTTGGTATGTGATGTAAAGAGATGTGCATCAGTACTCCCAGGTTAGCCCAAAGAGGAAATCTGGGTGGGAGAGAGAGGGGAAGAATGGGTTATTTCCCTTTTTGTTGGAGACTCAGGAGTCTCTGAGGTCTTGGGGGTCCTCCAGGGAAGGTTTTGGGGAGACCAGAGGGGGCCAAAAACCTGGAATTTTGGATTGGTAGCGAGATCAAATCTGAAGCTGGTAATTAAACTTAGAGGGGTTCATGCTAGGCACCCAGATTTCTGGACGCTAAAGGTTCAGATTGGGAAGATGCTTATGATATTAGTGGCTAGCGGTGGGATGTAAGAATCGACGCCAGTAGGAATATTATTTTTCTTTTCTCTGCTAAGGGCTTTTAGCAGACAGAAAGGGTTTGGTTTTAAAAGTAGCAGAGAGATTTTTTTTTTCTGTGCTTTGGTGGCTTGGCATTTTAAGCAAAGAGCATTAAGGTGACATTAAGGGATCTTTTTGTTAAACAATAGCACTCCATTGGAGTCAAGTACCCAGCAAACACACCCAGGTATAAATTAAGTAGCTTTTGTTTGGTTATTTATCAAACATTAGCCAGGAAAACTTAAAACAAAGAGTTGCTAGGCAGGACTCCAGGGACAACAGAGAGCAGCAGTTCCGACAACAAACACAAGAGGGCACCCCACAGCACACTCTCTCACCCAACCCAACACACACTCTTGTCTCCCTTCCACTTTCTCTCTCTCTCACACACACTCTGTCTCACATACTCTGTCTCTCTCATGCACTCCCTCAACACACACAGAGTCTCTCTCACACACATTCCCCCCAGTACAGACACACACACACACTTCCCCCAACATCCACAAATATTAAATAACTGTATTCTCTTCTTGCTTAATAGTGCAATTAAAACTGTGATTAATGGTGATTTTTTGTAATGGTTTGACACCCCTTGTACAAAGCCATCTGTGCTAATAGAGACATTTTAAGCTGCAGTATCAGCAGTAAAATAATTGTTAACCACAGGAAAAAACTTCCATTTCCTGTCAACGACTGACACTCACAGAAATGCTATTTAAATACCATTAAAATAAGAGCTATTAAAGCCAAATCCTACCTGAGTAGAAGGCTGACTCAGGAAAATCTAGAACCCTATGCAAAGTCATTTGATTGTACCACCTACAAGGTCCAGGATGCCACCAACAGTCTTCGCCTGACCATCTTCCCCACAAGCCAGCATGGGGGGGGGGTGTTGGGTGGAGCTATGCTAGACTGATTTTCAGCTAGCATGTGGTCCCTTAGAGCTCATACACTGATGGCATAAGTTAGAGAAGCCTGGAGGCTGCTCTAATGTATGCCAAGGCCAGTGCTGCCCGGCTCCCTGACAACCCCTGACTGACAAGTGGAAACACCACTACACATCATGTTAGCAGCAGTGGGACGCCAAGCTCTGGGAGCCACCCACAACAGAAGGGTTAGTCCGATTTTCCAAACTAGCCGTACCTATGTGCACAAACGGCTGCATGGAGAGACTTAGACCAAGGACACAGATGGCTCTTGATTAGAAGGAATCCTGCCAGTGCAGGGGAGGATTCCAGGGGGCTATCTTACCATGCTGTGAGCACTCTTTATTGCTCCTTTTAGCCTGTACATGTTGCTCATGTTAAAGGTTCAGTGGATGGCAGCATACACACATTTCTGTGCATGGAGCACCCTCTGGATCAGGAAGATAGCTTGTCCTGTGATTTTCGGGAATGGGCAATTCTTGCAAAGCAGCAACAAATTCTATAGACAGCAAAGAGATTAGACCCTGCTCCCTCCCATAAGGATAGAATTTCTGGATATGATGCACTTGGCTTTCACCTCAAGCACTAAGTTAACTTGGTTTTCACTCAGTTGCTCTGTATTTTTTCCCCATTTATCAACTGTTTGCACCTGGCAGCTGTGCAGTCTGAACTGTCACAGCACTTGGCAAAACATCCAGTTTGGAGGTAGAACAAAGACTACAACCCAACCATTTCCACCAAGAATGGTCATATCTGGAAGATCTATTAAGCTACAACAGGATATTTTAAGGTGGCTTCCCCTACTGGAACAGTAAGCTGAGCTACTAAGCACTTGTCTAAATGAACAGTTAGTGCACAGCAAGTGGGGGTGTAAATCTAAAATGCACTAGCCTGTTGCACACTAACTGCCCATGTGAACCTTGCTACTGCACACTGAAAGTTCCCTCGTGCGCTTTGATCCACTCTGCTTCGAAACTAGAATAGGTCAGTGCACTCTAGGGAAATTTTACTGTATGGCAGCAAAGTCCAGTTCTGGGTGCCACATTTCAGGAAAGATGTGGACAAACTGGAGAAAGTCCAGAGAAGAACAGTAAAAATGATTAAAGGTCTAGAAACCATGATCTGTGAGGGAAGATTCCCGAGAAAAAATTGGGTTTATTTAGTCTGGAGAGAGAAGACTGAGAGGGGACATGATAACAATTTCAAGTACGTAAAAGGTTGTTACAAGGAGGAGGTAGAAAAATTGTTTTCTCTAACCTCTGAGAATAGGACAAGAAGCAATGGGCTTAAATTGCAGCAAAGGAGGTTTAGGTTGGACATTAGAAAAAACTTCCTAACTCTCAGAGTGATTAAGCACTGGAATGAATTGCCTAGGGAGGTTGTGGAATCTCCATCACTGGAGATTTTTAAGAGCAGGTTGGATAAACACCTGTCAGGGATGCTCTAGATAATACTTAGTCCTGCCTAGAATGCAGGGGACTGGACTAGATCACCTCTATGATTCTATAACTCTAAGGTCCACCAGGACAGTTAGTGCACAGTACGCTAGTGCATTTTAGATTTACAGCCCTGCTTGCTGTGCACTAACTATTCATCTAGATGAGTCCTAAGACACACATAGGATGAATGTACAGATGTGGGTGGTCAAAGGGTAAATCTATAACATTGATTTTCAGTTCTTTTTAAAACTAGTTTATACAGACCTTGTGTTACTATAGGGAGTTTAAATGGATTTCAGAGCAAGGTGAGACTTCTTGTGTAGTGGTTCATTGTAGGGACCCTCCCACTCCGGGTCCTTAGAAGGCTGCCCCGCCTCACTACATCACTGATATGTTAGCTTCCATTAGGAACAAAGCTTTCCGAATGGTCCACAGGACCGCCGCTTCCCAGAGTAAGTGTTCTTCCCAATGGTGAGAATAGATAACAACATCATCTAGGTAAGCGGCCATGTAGGCGATATGTGGACTCAGAAGATGATCCATCACGCGCTGAAAGGTAGCCAGGGACTCATGGAGGCCAAAAGGCATCTGGACAAATTGATACAGCCCTGTCAGAGTGGTGAACACTGTCTTCTCTCTGGAATGTGGGTCCAGGGAGGATCTGCCAATACCCTTTTGTGAGATCAAATGTGGTGATGTAATTGGAGGTTCCAAGATGGTGGAGGAGCTCATCAATCTGAGGCATCGGATAGGTGTCAAATTTTGAGATTGCATTTACCTTCCGAAGTCGATACAGAAGTGATGGCTCCCATCAGGTTTTGAGACCAGTACAATGGGGCTGCACCATTCGCTTTGCGACTGTTCTATGATGCCTAATTCTACCATCATTTGGATCTCCTTTTGCATGATCTCTTGCATCTACCGTGGGAGGGGGCAGGTCACTTCTCAGACCATGTGTCCCGGGGTCATCTGCATCGTGTGCCATAGGACAGTGGTCTGGCGAGGGCGTCTGGTGAAAGTCTTCCAGAAGGCTTCCAGGAAGCACTGAGCTTGTTTCTGTTGATCAGTCGACAGCGTGTCGCCCAACTGAGGCTCCTCCATCTCGCTAAACTCAGGCACTTGGGGCCTGAGAGCTTGTTCGGGTGGGTATGGGGCAATTAGCAATCCTTCCCGGGCATGCCAGGGTTTCAAGGAGGTTCATATGGTACACCTGTTTCTTCTTTCTCCGGTCGGGTTTTCTCGGGCGAGGGTTCCAGATTGGTCAAGCCCATCTTGCAATTGCAGTACATATTGGAGGAGCCCCAGGATGTTGAGGGGGTGTACTCTCTCTCTCATCAGAGCCAGTACCTCATGGGGCTGGCTTCCATACAAGAGTTCAAAGGGGGAGAACTTAGTGGATGACTGGGGTACCTCACGGATGACCAGGAGCAACAGCGGAAGTAGCTGGTCCCACTTTTGCAGTTCTTGAGGAGGAAATTTCCTCAGTAATGTCTTGAGCGTTCTATTAAAGTGTTCAGCGAGTCCATCTGTCTGGGGATGGTATACAGACGTTTGCAGCTTCCAAATACCAAGCAGGGCGCACACTTGACAGAGTAACCGGGATGTGAAATTGGTCCCCTGGTCAATAAGGAGCTCTCAGGGAATCCCATTTATTGTTAAAAGTACCCAGACCCAGGGATATACTTTTATGTCTCCATGAACACACTGGAGTCGAATCTCTTCCTCAGTCCTTTTTGGGTTCAGGATGACTCCCTGCTGTCTGAGGGTCTGCCCACATCCCAAATCCAGGAGATCTATGATAGGCTTGGGGACCACTTCCATTGGAGTTGTCAGCTTCAGGGAGGATGGCTCGCGGGCCCGAGATTCCTCGGTGCAGACCTGGCCAAAGCTACAGTCCATCTCCAGACATTCCCGCTATAAGTGTCCGAAACAGACACACGTGAAGCAGGGCCCCATTTTGGAATGCGCTGCCAGGGGCTCCACTTTTAGAGGTGGGCTCTGATGATAATTCAGGCCTCCCAAGCTCAAGGTTCCTTGAGAGGTGTGCCCTGTGAATGATTGTGGGGGGATGCGGGGTTTCTCTGAGTTGCAGGTGCTCGAGAATTGCTCGGGTCTGGGTCCAAGTCTCTGCGTCGACACTGGGGTTATTGCCCTAGTTGTGGTGCCCAGAGCCCAGGACCCCAGCCCAATGGGATCTTCAGCAGCCAAGAAGCCCTCCATCAAGGTGACGGTCATGCTTAAAATTTTTGGGTGATGTCGGAGTACCCATGCCATACCGCAAGGCAGGAGAATCTGGGTGAATTGCTCTAGGACCACTTGTTCGGCGACTTCTCCCGCCAAATGCCACTCTGGGAGCAACCACTGCCAGCAAAGATCCTTTATCTCATGGTCAAAGGTGCAAGGTTGGGCCCCTGGAGGGTAGGTTGCCTTTCAGAGTTATCAACGAAAGGTCTCAGGCATAATATCCAGGGCATCCAGGATATCCAGGATGGCTGTCTTCACCCACCTGTACTCTTGCACATCTTCAACTGGCAGCCCCCGGTAAGCAGTCTGGGTGATTCCACTCAAGTATGGGGCCAAGAGGGTGCCCACTGCTCTTGGGGCCACCCGGCCACCACAGCGACCCGCTAGAAGGTCTCCACGAACACTTCTGGATTGTCCTCAGGTCCCATCTGTGGCGGGCACTGGCCACCAGTGGGCGCACGGCCTTCCCAATGGGCTTTATGGTTGGGGTAGGGAAAGTACGAGCGTGGAGGCACGAGAGCCTGATGTGCCCCACTCCCAGAGGACTTGCTGTTGTTGGGTCCCACCTGCATGGCACCAGTTGCTAGTTGACTGCTTTCAAGCCGTGGACTGATGAGCTTGTCACTTCATACCTTCTCTCTCTCTTTTAATTTTTTCCAAGACTCGTCAACGGCAGCCATGGGACCCCTTTTGCACGGGTCAGGTTGATTTCCACATTCCTCCACCTATAGTGAGTGGCACCTGGTTGGAGTCCTGCCGACCTCCGGGCTCAGGGGCCCCCCAGCTACATCGCACACCGGGGAGGAACAATACAATCTCCTGTGCAGCTGGGCCAGGCCTGTTACAGGTTGGCGGAAACAAACCTTTCAATGGGCCCCAGACGAACAAGCCAGGGCAACACCAGAGTCTGAGGCTCAGGCCGAGGCAGCTGAGCAGAAATAACAGTACAGTTACGCCAGGCCCTGGTCCACGGTGGGAGCGTACAAAGAGCTGAGCTCTAGCAACGGGGTTTGGCAACTACATGCCAACATGGCCGTAGTCGTTTTGAGTGCATGTTCGCACTCGTCCCCGTCCATCACCCCCCCCCCGCCCGCATTTCCTTGGTGCGAAGCCGGAGGCAGAAGCTTGGTCCTGCCGCAGCCAAGTTTCCCCTCTCATCCCGCTTCTTCCCCCAGATGGTGCTTATCCTAGCACCTCCATCTCCTTACCTGTGCCAATCAGCTGAGGCCCTAGCGAGGCGTGAGGCAGACAGCAGTGTGCACAACAGCTCCGTAGACGGAGGTGAGAGAGGTAGGGATGCGACCTTGGGGAGTGGGACCGGGTTATCCCTTCCAGCCCCCTGCCCTGAGCTGTCAGTGCAGGGGGTGGAGCCCCATACGAAGACCGATGCCCCAGCTCTTGCCTCCCCCACACCCTCCCACTCCTTGCTGCTGAGCCCCCCCACGATACCAAGCCTTCTGCCCTGCAGACCCTGAATTCCCCGCACACACGCAACCTTCTGTTCTAATCCCCACACCCCACACCCTTGCCCGACCTGACCCGCCCGCAGGCTCTGGGTCCCCAGTCGCAATGGCCCCGCTCAAGCCCTGCGCCTAGTGGTGAACGCCCCAGACAGCGCGGATGAGCAGAGCTGGCGCATAAGATCAACTTTGTATTTATTCTCAATGAAGCTTCTTAACATTTTGCAAATCTTGGTTATATTTTACCATACAACATGTTTATCGTTAATATAATATAGATTACAGAAGAGACCTTCTAAAAACATTAAATGTATTACTGGCATGCAAAACCTTAAATTAGAGTGAATAAATGAAGACTCGGCACATCACTTCTAAAGGCTGAAGACCCCCTGCTCTAGCGTCTGGGGAAGGGGAGACTGCCACCCTGGGTTGTGGTGGCAGAGGGCACTCTACTGCGTCCCAGCCCATTGTCCTAGCAGTGACAAAGCATTTTGTCACTGGGTCAGCAAGTATCCAAGCTGCAGCATGCTGACTCACCCTCTGTCCTCGGTCCTCCGCTCCCTAGGCACCCTCTGCTGATTCCCAGCTCAGGAGGCCACAGGAGGCATCTGGTGGCTCTAGTGGTTGCCTCCCTACTGAGCTTTCTGGGCCACCTTTTATACTTTCTGCCCCTCCCACCCACTTCTTGAGGGAGGGGCAACTAAACCCTGGTTCTGCCCACCAGGGCTCAGCGCAAGGGCCCTCCCACTCCAGATCCTCGGGAGGCACTCCGCCTCACTACATCCTGTATGATTCAAATGGATGCCAAGACAGAAAACCTGCCACAGATTTGAGCCAAAGAGTTAAAGCTAGAAGGGACCACCAGATCATCTGCTCCACCCTTCTGTATATCATAGGCAACCAACACAACCCAGCACCCAAACACTAAACCCAGCAACCTAAGTCATACCAAATATTACAGCCTACAGGAGATTAGACAGCAGAGAATAGAAGGAACTGAGGACATGCATCAGTGCCCATGGCCCCTGCAATGGCAGGGAATTGCTTAACTGAGATGTACCTGGATAATCTTGGTAAGTGAACCATGCTCCAAGTTGCAGAGGAAGAGGAGACCACCTCAACCCAAGGCCACTGCCATTCTGACCTCAGGGAATATTCTTTCCCACATATGACGATCAGTTAGACCCTGAACATGTGATCAAGGAACAGCCAGCACCACTTCAGAGCATTGGCCACCTGGTCCAGTGTCCCAACTTCAGCTTTGGCCATCTCTGATGCTTCAGAGGAAGGAGAAAGAAACTCAAACAAACAAACCAGAATACACTGGTGGGGGGTAGGGGGAACCCTTCCTAACATTTCCAGATGACCAGCTGAAACCCTGAA
Organism: Chelonoidis abingdonii; assembly: GCF_003597395.2. Lineage (NCBI taxonomy): Eukaryota > Metazoa > Chordata > Testudines > Testudinidae > Chelonoidis > Chelonoidis abingdonii. Next base: position 68,522,673 of record NC_133769.1, on the reverse strand, counting down.
GCATGACTGGATGGGACATAAACTGGAAGGGACTCTCAGGGCTGTTGAGCCCTGCTGGCACCATCACAAGTAACCCTGTCATACAACCCCCTCATAAATTTGTCCAGCTCGCTCTTAAAACTAATTGTTTGCCCCCACAACTCCTGTTGGGAGGCTGTTCCAGAACCTTACCTCTCTGACGGTTAGAAACCCTTTAATTTCCAGCCTGAATTTGTGCATAGAACAAATGGGTATAAACTGTCATGTGCCAGCCTTGGCCTTTAGCTTAAATAGCTCTTCACCTTCCTTGGTGTTTACCCCCTAATGTATTTATAGAGAATGGTCATCTCCCCTCCCAGCCTTTACTTTGCTAGCCTACATCCAATCTCCTCTCATAAGCTAGGCCCTCCATTCCCCTGATGATCCTAGCAGCTCTTCTATCCACCTGTTTCAATGTGAATTCATCTTCCTTGAATATGGGCGACTAAAATTGTACATAGTATTCTAGAAGAGTCTTACCAGTGCCCAGGGCCACCCGGGGGCGGTTGGGGGGGGGAGAGTGGGGCAATTTGCCTCAGGCCCTGGGTCCCACAGGGGCCCCCACAAGAATATAGTATTCTATAGTATTGCGACTTTTTTTTATGGAAGGGGCCCCCAAAATTGCTTTGCCCGAGGCCCCCTAAATCCTCTGGGCAGCCCTGCCAGTGCCCTGTACAATGGCATTAATATTTCTCTATTAAAATTGTCTTGCCTGCTACATCATCCTACAATTGCATCAACCTTTTTTTGAGCTGCATCACATCTGTGGCTCATAGTCATCCTGTGATAGACCCACATACCCAGGTCTCTCCTCCTCTGTCATTTCCAATTGATAAGCCCAACTTATAGCAAATGTTCTTATTTTCAGATCCTAAGTGCACGATCTTGCACTTTGTACTGCTGAATTTCATTTCTGTTATTCCAGTCTTTGAGATGAGTGCCAGTGAAAATGTCAGTGAATAGCGGGTATGCACAAATAATAATAAAAATAAATCCATTGTTAAATAGCAATTGCACTGTCATAGTGATCCTTTCCACTTAATCTGCTTAGTGATGTTTATTACAACAGTACCTAAAAGCCAACCAAGAACATCCAGTGGTAAGAACTGTGCTAGGCACTGTACAAACACAGTAGTAGATGGTTCCTGCCCCAAAGAGTTTAAGCTAACTGGCCCTTTTAGCTCTGCACATGGAGGGAATCCACTGCAACAGGCTCCAACCATTTGCACATGGAGAAGTGGGGCTCAGCTGCCTCTGAGACACCATACATTTCTCCCCTCTCACTATGGACTTTTCTGCCTCCCAGCCCCTCTCCCCTTTTCTGGGGGAAGATATGAACAAACTCTAGGGGCCATTTTATTCATTGCACTACATTCTCATCCTATGCAGTCATACATACCATACTCTGGAGTTAAAAAGAAAACTGGCCATGCTTCCTCCTGAATCTATTCTACAGTAAAAGTGTTTAAGGTGCTTTCAGTGCACTGAAATTATTCCAAACTAATATAAATATGTAGAGGGCAGCAAAAATTGTAAGATCTGCACATCTGTGTGAGCTGAATGTACAGCTATATAAAGATGGAGAGGAGAGGGGGTCCTGAGGGATCCAGCTACAGTTCCCTGATTTCAGGGATGGCCTGCTCTTGTGCAAGTTAGGACTGCACAGGACCATATGTCAGTGATGGATTGGGTGCAGGTAGCTCCATTATACTACAATCTTTCCCTCCCTATTCACAGGCTGTCCATGAGTCATTTCTTTTTGCTGGTGTAGGATGTGGTACAGCTGATTCCACCAGCTTTCTGTTAGAAGACAGCTTCTCTGCATTGTATAATTCCCTACTGGCCATTCACACACTTCTCACAAGGTGACCTCAGCACACCAGAGAATCCAGCCCCTCATTTAAGAAAATGGCAAGCCCTTGTAAAATTGCATGTAGCAGGTATCTTCTCTTGTCCCCAACCCCCTAAAGCCTCCACTACTCTCCAACCCTTGCCTCATATGCCATCATCTTCCATGTGTAAGTCATGCCCTGTTCAGCCTCCCCATCCACTTCTGGACTAAACTCTTTTTTCCCCATGGCAACGGCAGCACTTTTGATTTGCAAAAAAAAATGGTTTACCCCCTATGCTCTTCACAGCGCTTTCGTCTCGCCTCCCTCCCTATGGCTCTTTCATACCCCACTCCCATGTTCAGTCTCTCTTCCCATCGCAGTGGCCATTGACTATCTCATGGAATCTAATCAAGGGGATGACATTCACAACCACAACTGACTTTATTATGCGGTGAGCCTCAAGCCTGGACAATTATTTTTAATTATTATTTTACTAGGAAAGAATGGCTAGAATTTTTCTCCCCAACTAGAATCTCTGGCAAGCAGCATGCTTGTGCTTCATACTTTAATCAGCTGATTATCAGCCTCTCTAATGCAAACATTTCTTGGATGTATCTGTGTTCCAGTCTCTGTCACTAGGTGTCACTAGTGAATCTAATTATAATCCAGACTGAACATAAAGCAAGTGAAAACTAATATTCTCTCAGCTAAAATTTAAGGTTATATTGCCTAAATGAAGTCCTACAGCATAATTATACATTTTATTGAAGACATCATAGGGTGCAGCGATAGAATATGAAACTAGAGAGACATGAATTTGCAAAATTACTTTCTAAAGGAGCTTAGCCATTCCTGACTCAAAAGAATGTTTCTCAGCATTCTCATTGACATTTTCTTTCTTTCTTAGGACCAAATGCTCTGGACTAATGTGTCTGTTCTGGCATGGCAACTCCTTTATTTCAAGCCAAATCTTTTCTTGAAGCCTGACCTGAATTGCAAACTCCTGTCCAGACAAATGTTTTCTTTTCTCACAGGATTTTCAGCCTGCTTTCTGGATGAGTGAAGTAAATGCAATGCAGATAATCATCTAATGGCAACTCATTGCCATAACCTGAGCACTTGCCTGGCTAGTCTCAATGCTGGGAACCCAGCTACACAACATTTTGCCCTAAGATAGCGGAGTGAGCCCCAGCTCAGATCAAAGTGTAAACAAAACACATTTTTCCAATAAAGCCTTTTCAATGGGTTCTACAGCCATAATGAATAAAAAAAAAATCTTCGTTTCAAAAAAATCTCTGAACCTATAGAGTCACACACACATGAAAACACAGGGAACAAAGAAATAAACAACTATTTGTTGTGGCTTCCTTTGCTTTTTCAGAATTTTGTTCTATGCCCAAGTGAAAGCTCTATGTCCTACGTGTTTAGAAGGAGCCTGCCTGAACCTGATGATGAGGGTCTCTCATCATTGCATAGATCACCTAAGCCAGTGTGGTCACTCCATAAAAGACTGGAGTAATTCTGTGTACAGCAGCTGCAGTGAGGATTCTGCATGGGGACAACACAGGTTTTTAGCATTTAAAATATTGTTTTTCACTTGGTGCTAGTTTTATAAATTGCACCTTTGCACAGCACTGCAAAACCAGAATTAATTGGGTTTGCTTGGTGTGCAGAATGCTTTTCCCAGCTCAGTATTAGAATTTAATGAAACAGTGGTTTAAAGCAGCAATTAGTTTACTTAATTAGTAATTACATGCTATTTCAACATAGATCTGTTTTGTGATCTCTTCTAATTGGATAACTGCATGAGTGTCACTGTTCAAGAACGTCTGTCTTCAAACAGAAATAAAATATTTAATTAATTTGCAGCAAAGCACCTGTGATTTTGCACATTATCTCAAAATTGTTAAAATTTTCATCTTCTTGTGATATGCATTCGACACTGGATTAATTAAGTGTCCAGTTATCAAACCCAAAGAATTGTACTTGTTTATATTTAACATTATCTATCTTTTTCCACAGGCCCTGCTAATTCAGTCCTTATGAGCTGGAGGATATTGCTGCCTGAATGCGCTGGAGATACTTCAGCTTTGGGAAAGGAGATGTCTTTCTATGGGGCAACAGTTGTCATTAAGAGGACACTTTCCCTTCCTTCATGAACTGTGATGAGAAACATTCAGCTTTTAGGACTGGATTCGGATACCTTTACACATACTCAACAGTACTTTACATTGCAAGTTGTCCCACTGACAACTAGTGGAGTAAGATATGTCTCAGCATGAGTGTTTAGCCCTTGGCAAACTGCAATGAACAGTGTTAATCTCATGTGGCAGGCCAATGCAGAAATTACTTGCTGCTTCTCCATGTAGGGTGACCAGATGTCCCGATTTTACAGGGACAATCCCGATTTTTGGGTCTTTTTCTTATATAGGCTCCTGTTACCTCCCACCTCCCGTCCCAATTTTTCACATTTGCTGTCTGGTCACCCTGTCTCCACGACAAATTTTGTCTACACTGGTAGGGTGTGATTCTCCACTCCCTTACACTGAGGTAACTCCATTGTGAAAGTGAGCTTGGAATTAGGCCCTTAGTTTTGAACCAGATGGTCCAACTACAGATGTCACAGGACTCTTCTGTCTCCTAGCAAAGATTTGGCCACGAATGCCAACCCACAGGCAAAGCTGCCACCTCCCTGTGAGGGACAAGCCATGTCCCTGACTGCACTGTAACTATCTTGAACTGTGGCACTTCCAGAAATATGTCAGCACCTGGAAAATCTGCATAGCTGGCACTGAAACCCTTCCTGGGATTTTATATTTGTATTATAAGAATTAATGTATGATTTGATCATCCTGCCAGCCACCCTTTTTGAATAGCAGAAAAGAATGACCCTCTGGGACAGTAGTAGAAATGCATCCGACAGACTGCCAGTGTCTGTACTGATGTTATTGCAGGAACAGACCAGAACAATCCTTGTGACTGATTACGGTCACCCTTTTGTTTTAGGATAAATTATAATGTCTACAATGGTTTCCTATTTCTAGTTAAATATATATATTTATTTGTTTTAAGGTTTAATAAATAAGAGACAGGATCTTGTATTGTGTCTATGTTAAGGAGATTAGAGGAATGTTGAAGGCCTGGGCCACAATGTGAACTGTTTTGATTACAAGATTTAGTAAGGTTTAATTTACAATGCCTTTTCTTGCTCAACATAAAAACTGCTGTATACCTTTGAAGGGCTCTGTAAAAGATTGTGCGAATGAGGAATGTATGCATCAGGAAAAGGCCATTGTTATAGCCAGATGGTCAAGGAAGGAGTGAAGAGACTTAACGACACCATCAACACGCATCCATAATGAAGGAAGCACAGACTGATGACCCTGAGATGAAGGCTGAGACCCCTGAAGAGAAGACAATTGATTAAATCAAAACCAGCACGGGATGACCATCTCGGAGGTGTTTTGGAATGTTAACACCATAACACCAAAAGATAACACCAATTAAGGAGTAACCACTCACAAACTGACACAGCAAAATCCATAGACTTCAACAGAGAAAAAAAAGACTATAAGAACAGGGTGCTTGGCCATGGGACTTTGGGTTCATCTTGCCACAACTCCAGGAGCATCGGATTGTGACCGACAGAGCCTGGCTCCCCTTTGCAACCAATCTGGCTGGCCACTAGATTGATCCAGACTGGTAACTATAAACATCAACTGACAGGACTGTGTGCATGGTGTGTGTATGTGTGTGACTGAAAAGCATATGCTAACTGCTGTGTTCTCAATAAATGTGGTGCATTGCCTTTTTCCCTAAAAAGATCCCATGTGCTTCTTATAAGCATAACACTGGAAGCAGTACAGAGGGGCCAGACTGATCTGAATAACTATAAAAAATGCATTATAGGAGGTCGGCAAGAGGGGTAAATTGTTGCAGTTAGGTGCCACAACCTCTGTGCCATAGGTTCTGCCATATTTCTCTTATCATTTTGGCCTATGGTGCTGATTGATCTCTGGGATTGATACTGCAGTACCAGAATACTCCCTATGTATGCTGTTTTGGTGTCATTCCCTTTTGTATTATTATTAATTTCTATAGCACCAAAAACACTTACACACAAAGATCATGGCCTTGCCCCAATAAAGGTTCGAGTTCAGCCCCAATGAAGGTTCGAGTTCAGCAATGCACTGAAGCATGTGCTTAGGTCCCAATGGGGCTTAAGCACATGCTTAAAGTCAAAAACATTCATGGCCCACAGGTGTGTTGCTGGAAATTATTGGCTAACCTAGTATACTGTCTAATACAGACAAAGAAGCATAAGACTTTAAAAAAGCTAAGCTGGTTGAATTCAAACCTAGGTTCCCCTGGGCTTTAACACAGCTTAGAATCATAGAATATTAGGGTTGGAAGAGACCTCGGGAGGTCGTTAGTCCAGTTCCCTGCTCAAAGCAGGACCAAAACCAACAAAATCATCCTGGTCAGGGATGTGTCAAGCCAGGCCTTAAAAACCTCTAAGGATGGAGATTCCACGACCTCCCCAGTGATTCACCATCCTCCTAGTGAAATCGTGTTTTCCAATATCCAACCCAGACCTTCCCCACTACAACTTGAGACCATTTCTCCTTGTTGTGTCACCTGCCACCACTGAGAACAGCTTAGCTCCATCCTCTTTGGAACCTCCCTTCAGATAGTTGAAGGCTGCTATCA
>NC_133769.1:68510031-68516013 GCF_003597395.2 Chelonoidis abingdonii | reverse complement strand
AAAAAAAATGGTTTACCCCCTATGCTCTTCACAGCGCTTTCGTCTCGCCTCCCTCCCTATGGCTCTTTCATACCCCACTCCCATGTTCAGTCTCTCTTCCCATCGCAGTGGCCATTGACTATCTCATGGAATCTAATCAAGGGGATGACATTCACAACCACAACTGACTTTATTATGCGGTGAGCCTCAAGCCTGGACAATTATTTTTAATTATTATTTTACTAGGAAAGAATGGCTAGAATTTTTCTCCCCAACTAGAATCTCTGGCAAGCAGCATGCTTGTGCTTCATACTTTAATCAGCTGATTATCAGCCTCTCTAATGCAAACATTTCTTGGATGTATCTGTGTTCCTGTCTCTGTCACTAGGTGTCACTAGTGAATCTAATTATAATCCAGACTGAACATAAAGCAAGTGAAAACTAATATTCTCTCAGCTAAAATTTAAGGTTATATTGCCTAAATGAAGTCCTACAGCATAATTATACATTTTATTGAAGACATCATAGGGTGCAGCGATAGAATATGAAACTAGAGAGACATGAATTTGCAAAATTACTTTCTAAAGGAGCTTAGCCATTCCTGACTCAAAAGAATGTTTCTCAGCATTCTCATTGACATTTTCTTTCTTTCTTAGGACCAAATGCTCTGGACTAATGTGTCTGTTCTGGCATGGCAACTCCTTTATTTCAAGCCAAATCTTTTCTTGAAGCCTGACCTGAATTGCAAACTCCTGTCCAGACAAATGTTTTCTTTTCTCACAGGATTTTCAGCCTGCTTTCTGGATGAGTGAAGTAAATGCAATGCAGATAATCATCTAATGGCAACTCATTGCCATAACCTGAGCACTTGCCTGGCTAGTCTCAATGCTGGGAACCCAGCTACACAACATTTTGCCCTAAGATAGCTGAGTGAGCCCCAGCTCAGATCAAAGTGTAAACAAAACACATTTTTCCAATAAAGCCTTTTCAATGGGTTCTACAGCCATAATGAATAAAAAAAAAATCTTCGTTTCAAAAAAATCTCTGAACCTATAGAGTCACACACACATGAAAACACAGGGAACAAAGAAATAAACAACTATTTGTTGTGGCTTCCTTTGCTTTTTCAGAATTTTGTTCTATGCCCAAGTGAAAGCTCTATGTCCTACGTGTTTAGAAGGAGCCTGCCTGAACCTGATGATGAGGGTCTCTCATCATTGCATAGATCACCTAAGCCAGTGTGGTCACTCCATAAAAGACTGGAGTAATTCTGTGTACAGCAGCTGCAGTGAGGATTCTGCATGGGGACAACACAGGTTTTTAGCATTTAAAATATTGTTTTTCACTTGGTGCTAGTTTTATAAATTGCACCTTTGCACAGCACTGCAAAACCAGAATTAATTGGGTTTGCTTGGTGTGCAGAATGCTTTTCCCAGCTCAGTATTAGAATTTAATGAAACAGTGGTTTAAAGCAGCAATTAGTTTACTTAATTAGTAATTACATGCTATTTCAACATAGATCTGTTTTGTGATCTCTTCTAATTGGATAACTGCATGAGTGTCACTGTTCAAGAACGTCTGTCTTCAAACAGAAATAAAATATTTAATTAATTTGCAGCAAAGCACCTGTGATTTTGCACATTATCTCAAAATTGTTAAAATTTTCATCTTCTTGTGATATGCATTCGACACTGGATTAATTAAGTGTCCAGTTATCAAACCCAAAGAATTGTACTTGTTTATATTTAACATTATCTATCTTTTTCCACAGGCCCTGCTAATTCAGTCCTTATGAGCTGGAGGATATTGCTGCCTGAATGCGCTGGAGATACTTCAGCTTTGGGAAAGGAGATGTCTTTCTATGGGGCAACAGTTGTCATTAAGAGGACACTTTCCCTTCCTTCATGAACTGTGATGAGAAACATTCAGCTTTTAGGACTGGATTCGGATACCTTTACACATACTCAACAGTACTTTACATTGCAAGTTGTCCCACTGACAACTAGTGGAGTAAGATATGTTCGCAATGGTGTTTCGCCTTGGGATGCAATGGAACGTTTATCTTGTGGAGGCCATGCAGAATACTTGCTGTTCTCCATGTAGGGTGACCGTGTCCGATTTTAAGGCTCCGTTTTTGGGTCTTTTTCGTTAAGGTCTGTACTCCACCTCCCGTCCCTTTTTTCATTGCTGTCTGGTCACACTGTCTCCCGACAATTTTGTTCTGGTTGGTGTGTTCTCCCTCCCTTAATGAGGTATTCTTGTGAAGTGAGCTTGGGCTTAGGCCTTGTTTTGAACAGATGGTCCAATCAGTGCACAGGACTCTTCCTGTCTCTAGCAAGTTTGGCCCGAATTGCACCACAGGCAAGCTGCACTCCCTGGAGGGACCAGCCATGTCCTGACTGCCTGTAACTTCTTGACTGTGGCCTTCGCATATGTTCGCCGTGGACAACTGCATAGCTGCATGAACTGTGGATTTTATATTTGTATCTATAAGATAATGTTGATTATATTGCAGCCCTTTTTGATCAGAAGAATGGCCCTCTGGCAGTAGTAGAATGATCGACAGATGCCGTGGTCTGTACTGACTGTTATTGCGGGGACGCCAGACATCTTGTGACTGATTATGGTCCCTTTGTTTTATGATTTTAATTTTAATGTTACATGTTCCTTTTGTTAATTATTATTTTTTGTTTAAGGTTTATTAATAAGAGACAGATCGTTGTATTGTGTCTTGGTTCGGGATTAGGGATGTTGAAGCTGGCACTGTGAACTGTTTGATTACAAGATTAGTCAGGTTCATTACATGCCTTTTTCTTGCTAACATAACACTGCTGTATACTTTGAGGCTCTGAAAGATTGTGCGACTGGGATGTATGCCTCAGAGGCATGTTATTCCAGGGGGTCAAGGAGGGGTGAAGAGACTTAACGACACCATACCGCATCCATAATGAGGAAGCCAGTGATGACCCTGGATGAGGCGTGAGCCACTGAAGCGACCATTATTAGCTCAAACCAGCACGGATGACCTTCGGAGGGTGTTTTGGATGTTACCCTACCACAATACACCTTAAGGACCCACTCCATGACGCAATCATTCGCTTCCCCGAGCAAAAGACTTAGCACGGGTGCTTGGCCTGGGCTTTGTGGTTTCTTGCAATCGGTCATCGGATTGTGCGCCGGCCTGTCCCCTTTGCACCATCTGGTGGCCTAGATTGATCAGACTGGTACTCTACTCCTGCCGGATGTGTGCATGTTGTGTGTATGTGTGTGATGAAGCATTGCTACCTTGCTGTGTTCTCATTAAATGTTGGTGCATGCCTTTTCCCTAAAGTCCATGTGCTTCTATAGCATAACATGGAGCAGTCAGGGGCAGACGTCTGAAACTTAAATGCGTTCTTAGGCGGTCGGCAGAGGGGTAATTTTGAGTTAGTGCCACAACTCTGTGCTAGGTTCTGCCTGTTTTCTGTATATTGTGGCCTTGTGGCTGATTGTTCTGGTTGATCTGCAGTCAATACTCCCTCTGTATGCTGTTTTGTTCTTCCTTTTGTCTTCTATTATTTCTTATCCAAAATTCCACAAATCATGGCTTGCCCCCGTAACGGTTCGCGTTCGCCCCGAAGTTCCGTTCAGCATGCACTGAAGGCTGTGCTTAGGTACCCTTGGGTGGTTAGATGCTTAAGTCAACATTCTGGCACGTCTGTGTGCTGGACATTATTGGCATCATAGTCTACTGTCATACGCACGGCTAAGACTTTAAACGCTAGCTGGTTTGATTCAACTAGGTTCTGGCTTTCACAGCTAGAATCTGGAATCTTGGTTGAGGACCTCGGGATGTCGTTCGTTCAGTTCCCCTGCTAAAGCGGACCCACCGATCTCCTGGTAGGATGTTGTCAGCCAGGCCTTACATCTAGGATGGAGCTCCCGACTACCCAGTGATTCCTCTCCTAGTGATCGTGTATTTTCCAATATCCACCCGACCTCCCCTACACTGAGACTTTCTCTTGTTGTGTCCCTGCCACCACTGAGACGCTTAGTCTCCTTTTGGAATCTTTCAGATGTTTGAGCTGCTATCAGAATCCTCTGCCGCTTCTCGTTCTGGACTAATAATCAGTTCCCTCGCTCTCTTGTAAGTCATGTGCCCCAGCCCCCTATCTTTTTGTTGCCCCCTCATGGCTCTCTCAAATTTAGCAATCCTTCTGTGTGGTGTCGTTTTGTCCCATATCCAGGTGGCCTACCAGTGCCGACTCATTCTCTTGCTGGAATGCTCCCTATACTCCAATTGCCATTGCCTGTTGCACAGGGCACACTGCTGACTCATATCCAGCTTCTTGTCCACTATAATCCTCAGGTCCTTTTCTGCAGAACTGCTGCTTAGCCAGTCAGTTCCCAGCCTGTAGCAGTGCATGGGATTCTTCCTTCCAAAGTGCAGGACTTTGCACTTGTCCTTGTTGAACCTCAGATTTCTTTTGGATGAATCCTCCAATTAGTCTAGGTCACTCTGGATCCTATCCCTACCCTCTAGCATATCTACCTCTCCCCCCAGCTTAGCGTCATTTGTGAACTTGCTGAGGGTGCAATTCATCTCATCATCCAGATCATTAATAAAGATGTTGAACAAAACCGGCCCCAGGACTGCCCCAGGGCACTCTGCTTGGTATCGGATGCCAACTAGACATTGAGCCGTTGATCACTACCCTTTGAGCCCGACAATCTAGCCAACTTTCTATCCACCTTATAGTCCATTCATCCAATCCATACTTCTTTAAGTTTCTGGCAAGAATACTGTGGGAGATGGTATCAAAACTTTGCTAAAGTCAAGATATCTCACATCCACCACTTTCCCCATATCCACAAAGCCAGTTATCTCACCATAGAAGGCAATCAGGTTGGTCAGACATGACTTGTCCTTTGTAAATCCATGTTGACTGTTCCTGGTCACCTTCTTCTCCTCCAAGTGCTTCAAAATGGATTCCTTGAGGACCTGCTCCATTATTTTGCCAGGGACTGAAGTGAGGCTGACCGGTCTGTAGTTCCCTGGGTTCTTTTTCTTCCCTTTTTAAAATATGGGCATTATATTTGCCTTTTTTCAATCATCCAGGACCTCCCCTGATCTCCACGAATTTTAAAAGATAATGACCAATGGCTCCACAACCACATCAGCCAACTTCCTCAGCATCCTTGGATGCATTAGATCTGGACCCATGGATGTCCAGCTTTTCTAAATAGTCCTTAATCTGTTCTTTCACCACGGAGGACTGCTCACCTCCTCCTGTTGCCCAGTGCAGCAGTCTGGGAGCTGACCTTGTCTGAAGATTGAGGCGAAAAGAGCATTGAGTACTTCAGCTTTTTCCACATCATCTGTCACTATGTTGCCTCCCTCATACAGCAAGGGTCCCACACTTTCCCTGATCACCTTCTTGTTGCTAACGTTCCTGGAGAAACCCTTCTTGTTACTCTTCAGATTCCTTGCTAGCTGCAACTCCAATTGTGCCTTGGCCTTCCTGATTACACCTCTGTATGCTCTAGCAATATTTTTATACTCTCCCCTAGTCATCTGTCCAAATTTCCACTTCTTGTAAACTTCCTTTTTGAGTTTAAACAAAGATTTCACTGTTAAGACAAGCTGGTCATCTGCCATATTTGCTATTCATTCTGCATATCATGATGGTTTGTTCCTGCACCCTCAATAAGGCTTCTTTAAATTACAGCCAGCTGTCCTGGACTCCTTTCCCCCTCCCCTCATATTAGCCTCCCAGGGGATCCTGCCCATCAGTTCCTTAAAGGAGTTTAAGTCTGCTTTTCTGAATTTCAGGGTCTGTATTTTGCTACTCTCCTTTCTTCCTTTTGTCAGGATCCTGAACTCAACCATCTCATGGTCACTGCTGCCTAGGTTGCCATCCACTTTTACTTCCCCTACCAAATTCTTCCCTGTTTATAAGCAGCAGGTCAAGACGAGCATGGCCCCTAGTTGGTTCCTCCATCATTTGTACTGGGAAGTTGTCC
>NC_133769.1:68503747-68509628 GCF_003597395.2 Chelonoidis abingdonii | reverse complement strand
AAATTCTCACAGAATTGAGTGTAGGCTAACCAAGAATACCTCGTCTACCTCAGCTCACCGGCATATGAACATGCAGGGTGACCAAACAGCAATGTAAAAAAAAATCGGGAGGGGGTAATAGACCTAATAAAAAGAAAAAACCTAGCAATTGGGACGGTGCCCAAAAATGACAACAGCTCACCGCACATGCCCACCATAACCACCCGTGTTGCTACCCACCCTAAAACTTAACCCAAAGATCTAGACTTCCAGCAACGAAAGCCCTGACAACCAACCGCCTCTACATACAAGAGAACCCTCCAACCTTCCGCCATACGCCTCCTGAATATTTAACCTCATGCCAGGAATGCCCCAGCAGTGAACGCCTCACCAAGTTCGATCCATCATATCAAGTTCCTTGATTGTGCCAAGACTTTCCATTCTCCGCCTGTACCAGCTCGTGAATTCGGTAACATCCCTAAACAACAGCGATGGCCCTAACTTCCAATAAAATCATGAGCTCCGGTCTGCATCCCTCCGTGGTGCTCCATACCGACTCCCCCACGCAGGGCTCATCACCATCCCCGGCACCGAGTTAAAAATGCCTCGAGAACCACACAATTCTGCCACCAGCCAAAGAGTCTCAACGCAGAACCCACCAACAAATCCTCCATCCCGCAACGGATATCTGACTAGCAACCCTCTGCAAATATCTCTGCCTGTTTAAGACAACACCCCAGAGTACATAGGCCCCGAATTCACTAGAGTAACTCCCGAAGACGTATCATCTGAACCTGTCTACAAGACAAAGCACCTTAAACCTTCTGACCTAGATGTAGGATTTAAAAGGTGGGTGGGAAAGGAATAAAAAAGAAGATTAACAATGCTGGAATAGTAGTAGCCCTACCAACAAAAGGAAGAGCACTATTAGCACCAGGAAGACAGGATAGTGAGCGATCAAGCTCCACAATGACAGCCCGTGTGAAGACCGCCCTACGAAATAAAGGTGCCATGTATGCGCTTTCATTGCTCCAAAGAGAAACGAACGATGACTAACTACGACCCATCACCCAAGGCAGAAAGGCCCCTCCCTGCAGATTGATATATAATTTAAAGGACGAGAAAACCAAGCTCGATAACGACGTCAAGCAGGTGCCATCATGACAATATGAAGACTTCCGGATATAAATCAGTTGGGTGCTGGAAGCACAACTGCTGAAGAGACTCTCGCAGATGAGAGAACGCGGAAGAAATACTCGCAGTAGGGCCAGAGCATGTGCGCCGCCGACGAAGAAGTAGAGAAAGGAGAGAGATAGCTCAGTTAGAGCAGTGCCTGCTAAACCCCAGGTGAATTCAAACTTTCAGGGGGAAAAGGGAGACCCGTTTAGGATACTGCGAAGGTCCTAAACTTAAGTCTGACTAGCGGTCCGGCGTGCAGAAGCCACGGGGGTGCGAGCTAGATATTCCTCCGGGTCCGGCCCAACCCTCGTCACAATATGCCATGACAACTCACCTAGAGAAGTCATACACTCCCACAAGCAAGCACACTCACCTTGAGTCCCTGGCCGGGTTGGCCAGATGGATGAACTAACCCCAATGCCAAGATAGAGAAGCCCAAAACTGTTCCAGCCCCTCTGCTCAAGTCTACGCAGAAGAAAGGAATGGAAGAAAGCCCCGAGCGACAAGGATCAATGGAAACCCCGCATGGGCTGAAGCAGGATGCCATGCCTAGGAATGGGGTTCCATGACCACCAATCGCAAAAGGAGGAGAGGGGTTGGGTCAGGGTCTCTCTAGGGGGCAGGGATCATCCTCTGCCAACGCAGCACCAGGAGACCGAAGGGTGCTGCTTGCCTGGGTTAAATCCAAGATGTTGACGGGGTTGTTTGCCGAGCCCCTGACAGACTCAAGACCTCTACCCTCCTACTCTCTCACACAGGGCACCATGATACTGGCCAAGAATGACAGAGCAGATCACTGAAGACACATGACTCGAAAAGGATAAAGCAGTTGAAGCCAAGTCAGGTGCTTAGCCACTCCGCCATGAAGACCAAGGCCTGTCAAAGGAGGTGAGGTGTTACGCAGGTGTGTCAGAGAGAGGGCTTGGATTCTTACCAGGATGTTCAGGAAGAAAGATTGCTAGAATAGAGGAAGAGCATCTTGCAGGCACTGCTAACCTACGTGAGAGGGCATTAAACAGTTAGCCAGGGAGTACGAAGCCAAGGAAAGGGGGAAGTCGATACGGAAGAAACACAAGGAGGGATACAAACGAGCCCCGATCATATGAGAAAGAGCCAATCAGCTAGTCTTAGGCAATTCACGAATCAAGAAGCCTGAAACAGCAGAAAACTGGAAGGCCGGCACATCAGAACTATAAGACTGAATAACAAAACGGGAGCAGTACAGCTGGCACATCAGGGATGGCGAAAATCATCAGGAGACAAGTCTGGAGAAAGGTGAGAGTCTGATGTAAGAGAGCAAGAGGCCAAGCTCCAGTATAAACTGAAGAAAAGTCTGAGAACTTTGGTTAATTTAAGGTGAGAGCAACAGGGGATGTCATGGGGCATGTCTAGGTGACAGGTGTCCAATTTTATAGCCAGTCCCAATTGCAGTCTGTTCTTTTATAGCCATTACCTCCCCATCGCCGATTTTTTTTACCATCGGCGCGGGGGGGGGGGTCACGCGAATCAGTTCGATAGACCACGATCAGAACCGAAGAGGAACCGAGGCTTTCTCAGACACAACGAAGTTCCAGTCACAGGCGGTCCAATGAGGACTCATCACTCCGAACTCTCTGAGAGCAAGCAGGAATCACAACAACCAGGAAAGTTCGAGATGTGAGTCAACTCAGGAGGGGAGGCCCCTGTCAGCAGTTAGAGGTGTGAAAACCAGGGAAGGAAAAGTGCTGTTATTGGCAAGCCATTCACAGTCTTTGTTAGTCCAGAAGCTGATGTGTCAAATTTGCAGATGAACTGAAGCCAGCAGTTGCTCTTGAAATCTGGTCCTGAAGTCTTTTTTTTTGCAGATGGCCACCTAAGCTGCTAGTAGTAATCCACACTATACAGACCTAAGGGCATCCGCAACAAAATAAACTTCAAGACCCAGACTTCAAAGAGAAACTGCTGAACTTCAGTTCACTCAAATTGACACCATCCAGCTCTGGACTAAAGACTGCAACGGGCTTGCCAATTACAGAACCACTTTCTCCCCCGTGTTCACACCTTACTGCGAGAACAGGGCTCACCTCCGATGAACTAACCTGTTATCTCACTGCTTGCTAGCATATATAATATCTGCCCTGGAAATTTCCACTAACCTGCGTCTACGAAGTGGGTATTCACACCGGAAAGCTCACGCTCCAAAACGTCTGTTAGTCTATAAGGTGCCACAGGATTCTCTGCTGCTTTTACAGATCCAGACTAACACGGCTACCCCTCTGATATTAAAACCAGGACTGCCCTATAATATCCAGACATGAGGGATGACCAAGGGCTAGTCTATACTAGAAGCACTACAGTGGCACAACTGTAGCATGTCTTCTGATGACACTGTATGCTGATGGCAAGAGCACTTCCGTCAGCATAATAAAGCCACCTCCACAAGAGGCAGTAGCTTCTCCCGCCAACATAGCACAGTCCATGCCGATGCTGAGGTCAGTGTAACTTACGTCATTTGGGGTGGTGGCTTAGGCCTTGGCTACACTGGCGCTTTACAGCGCTGTACTTTCTCGCTCAGCGGTGTGAAAAAACACTCCCCTGAGCGCAGCAAGTTACAGCACTGTACAGCGCCAATGTAAACAGTGCCCCAGCGCTGGGAGCGCGGCTTCCAGGACTGCAAGCTAATCCCCTCGGGGAGGTGGAGTATGTGCAGCGCTGGGAGAGCTCTCGCCCAGTGCCAGTGCCATGACCACACTCACACTTCAAAGTGCTGCTGCAGGAGCGCTCCCATGGCAGCATTTTGGAGTTTCGAGCGTAGCCAAGCCCTCTGTCATATCACTGAGCGACATAAGTTATACTGACATAACCTGTAGTGTAGACAAGCCCTAAGAAAGTGTATCCATTTTATGTGTTGTGTTGCACACAACTGTATTCTTTCATTCATCTGCAAGCACTCCCACAGCTCTGCTCCCAATTTTATTGACTGGCACAGGGATTACTTGCAGCAGGTTGCCCCAACTCACACTGAAACAAGAGGAGAGGTTCATTTGCATCCAAAGGGATTGTGAACATCCCATTTCTATGCAGAATTATGTCGGCTGTGCACGCAGAGGTGCATGATAGTCTATTCTTGCTCTGGGGACTTGTAGCAGTCTGGTGCCATACATAACAATACAATACAGGGCAGAAGTAAGTGCAGGCAATGCTTCAGAGGGACTCTTTAGGACAAGGATCAAGGAATGATAACATTTGGCAACTCTGGAGCAGTCTGTGCAGAGCAGATGAAATGCTCGAGTATAAGCCAGGCATAGCCGGCTGGTTTTCACTAAGCCTACCCTAAATGCAGTGTAGACACTGTCTGACGTTTTCTCCTGGTATCCCCATGTGCAGTACCCCCACCGTGTTCTGTATCAACTGGAAGGATAATGTGCTGCAATGTCTATTGAGGCGAGATAGCTGAGAAAGGCACAAGGAGTCCTCCAGTAGGGCTGGAGGGGCATGGAGAGGAAGGAAGGTGGTAACTGATGGCACATTGACCATGTAGAGGCAGCAAGGGGGAATGGAGGAGAGTCTTTTCTGGGGAATAATCTCATTATGCACATGGATTTTGGAGCATTTTGAAAATTAAAGAAAGTTCATAACCGTGGGGAGGGCAGGGGTGTAATATGGGAACCCCCTTGTTCAGACAACCCCAACTTTACATAATAAATTCTACTCTAGGCCCTGTTGTGATTGTTCAAGACAGTCTCCCTAGGCAGGTGGATTTCAGAGCACTTTGAATATTAAAATCAGCTCCTTATGGGGGGACTGTAAGAGGATACCTCTGACCAAATGACCACGATTTGCATCACATACTATTCCCTTGACCTTATGGTGGCACAGTAACAGTATGTTGGGATGGATGCATTAGAATTTCCACTTTCAGAAAGGTGAAAATGCCTATAAACATTCTGGGTTGTGTTACTTTTTCATTTTAAATATTTATTGAAATGTATGCACTGCTTGATTTTTCTATAGCAATTTGTAGAAAGGAGGACACTGTGGTTTACTAGAATATTTCATCATTCCGCTCTTTAATTAGTGCTGTTTTCCTTGACAATACTTCTAAAGTAAAATCTGAAATATTGGCTCTTAAACCAGAAGCTTAGCCTCAGGCAAAACTTCCTGAAGGAGCCCATCCAGAATGGACTTTTGTAAGAGTTGTGTGGTGCTCTAGTAAAACTCTCGTTGACTTTAATAAGAGGTAAAACTCATTGCAGCTCCCTGAAAAATTAGCCCTAGTAGAGTGAAATCATAAATCAGGATGAATATTCAGCAAACCATATTCAATGTTTAACATTAGAGTGCAAAGAGAAAAACATCTGTAATGCTCCCTCACTCTCCTGATCAGAGGGAGGCCACTCAGGCTAGTCCTGTGGGGTCAGGACCAGAGTCTGTAAGACAGGCAAAAGCCCCCAATAGGGCCTTTGCGGTAAATAGTCAATACCAGGTTTTAGCCTGGACTGGGTAGCTCAGGTAGTCAGCCCTTAACTACAGTCTATCAGGGCTGGCTTTGGCCTGGGTGGAGCTCAGGCAGCCAGCAAACACAGTCTATCAGGGCTGGCTATGGCCTGGGTGGAGCTCAGGCAGCCAGTAAACAAAACAGTCTCCAGGTGAGCTGGGCCTGGACTTGTGTAGGCTCAGGGTGCCAGCAAGCAAACAGTCTTTCAGGGCTGGCTTTGGCCTGAGTGGAGCTCAGGCAGCCAGC
>NC_133769.1:68502611-68503647 GCF_003597395.2 Chelonoidis abingdonii | reverse complement strand
CCCAGAGCTTCTGTGACCTGATCCCTCGCAGTAAACTTGTTGGCAAAAGGCCTGAAAGATTTTTATAGTTGGAGGAGAACACATATTAAATGTGGTATTTTGGAAGTCAATCACCCTCTTTCTTAAGGGCAATGCTGAAATTAACCACTTTTCTGCATAGGACCCTTCAATTCTATTACTGAATTTGGTCTTAATGCCCCTTTGCCTTCTCACTGTGACAACCCTGCCTCTATATTAACTGTATATATTTATGGAGAAAGAACACTGCCTCTCTCTCTTTTAGTGTAGCTGCATCTGTACTATAGTACATTTAATTAAAATAATGTTGAACAGAGTAATGTTATCAAGGAAATTCTGGTTAACCCCGAGATTTTAGTTGATCATTATTGTATCTTGCATTTTTATGTATTTTTTAAATCCTTAAAGAATCACCCAACCTAACATTTCATAGATTAATTCTCCCTTGTTTTTATGGCCCAGAATTCCAATCATGGTGCTCACAGGTGTTATGCTAGTTCCTACACAGCAATGGTAGAGCCCTTCCTTTGTGACCAGCATCTCTTCTGCTGCTCCAGAATCATGAACCTCTTCTGAGAAAAAAACGCAAAGCATATTAGACTCTGCAAAACATCATTGCCCTCTATAGCTTAAATGATGAGTATTTGCATTGAACTGCAGTGCTACTCAGTATAAAGATAGCAGAATTGGGCCATGTGACAAGGTTGGGACTCACCACCGCAGAGCCTTCTACTGGTTGTCTCCAGGAATTAGCTCAGTCCAGTGGAGCTCCCTTTCCTGGTGGGGTCCCGCCTGCTGTCTTGCCCTTGGTTGGCATCTGAGCCCGTGTTGCAGCATCCTCTTCAGAACCACTGCCCTCCAGAAGTGCCCCTCAGTCCACCCACATCCCCTTCCAGGGCTGGGGGAGAGGTGATCAGCAGTCCTACACCCCAGCCACCATGTCCAACCACACCCCCAAAGTCTAATCGTTCTTGTCAGGGATATGGCATAGTCTGTGATGGCCGCTCCCCATGGCGGG
>NC_133769.1:68473606-68502511 GCF_003597395.2 Chelonoidis abingdonii | reverse complement strand
AACGAATCATTTACTGGGTGAATTTTTGCCTCCTTCAGAACCGATCTGACAACAAACTATTAAACTACTATAAAGCCTGGGGGAAATCTGGTGGCACCATTTCAAGGATTAACTGAGATTAGGACGTTCTCTGACAAAATTTAAAGTTCGCTTATTACTTAACTTCTATCACTTTTAAACCAGAATATGAAAAAAAATGAGAAAAAAAAATTTTAAAAAATATTCGATTCAAAAAGACTTGAAAAACCAAGACAAGATAGAAAAATGGAATCGAGCCAGTAAATAGTGTTTAAGAGAAAAGCTTGGCACAAGCATCTACTTTTGAAACATTGTTCTAAATTCTAAATGTATTGATTTTTTGAAACAAGGACATACAAACAGTTAATTCCTTTAGGCATTCCCATTTAAAAAAAATCAGTTATATCTAGGGTTCTTATCTACAACTGTAATCCTAAACCTCTGTACTGCTGTTTGTATTTTTTTTTTTTTTTCCCCAAGTTGCATAATCTTGGGGAAAGGCGCCTGTTGGGTTGTCAAGGACTAGAAAAAACATGCTGTCAGCCGAAAATAACAAGTTTTTGCTTAACTTCTGACATCCACCCTAGTCATTGTTTGTCTCCCCGATTTTTATTCGTCTGATCTTGGCATTCCCATTGATGGCCTGTAGTGGCGAAGGGCTGCCCCACTCCCTGAGAGTTGGTGGGCCTGCAAAAGCAAGGAGCCAAGTGGGCCCTATGCCCCGCCAGAACTGACAGTCAATGAAAAAAAAAAAAAGGGCTTACAATGGGCCAATCAAAAGCCAAAAGAATTGGAACACAAGCCAATTCAGGGGGCTCAAAACTTGGGCCCTATATAAAGGTACTGCCCAGGAAGAAGCCAAGGCAAGTTGTCCCAAGGCCTTTTCGATAGGGAGGGTCAGTCTCCAGAGCTGGAAGACCTAGTTATGCAAGACAGTGGAGCTGGCCAGCTTTGGGAGCAGAAAGGACACTCTAGCCCGTACAGCCTGCCCAGGCTGCAGGCCCTGAAGGGAAGAACCTTAGCAGGTACCCAAGGGCCAAATGCGGGAAGCGGGCCCAGGAAGTGGAAACAGAATGAGGGAGGGAAGAGAGGACAGATGAAGGCTGCAGCCAGAGGGGTCCCCTTGTGGCCGGGAACCCAGAGTAGAGAGGGTTGGCCTGGACCTCCTCTTCCACCCATTGCAGTACATCCCGCCATGGGAAGAAGCGCCCAAGTCACAGAACTATTCCATAATCCCTGACAAAGAACGATTTAACTTTGGGTGGGTCATGGACATGTGGCTAGGGGTGTAGAACTGCTTTGAGTCACCTCTCCCCCAGCCCTGGAAAGGGATGTGGGTGGAGCTGAGGAGGCACTTCTGGATCGAGGCACGTGTTCTGAAAAGAGCGGATTTGCTTTTGCAACACGGGCTCAGATTAGCCAACCAAGGGCAAAACCAGCCAGGCGGGACCCCACCAGGAAAGGGAGCTCCACCTGAGACTGAGCTAATTCCCATGGAGGACCAAAAAACCAGTAAGTAAAGGGCTCTGCGGTGTGAGTCCCAAACCTTAGTCAAAACCCATGGGGGGCCCAATCTTGCTATCTTTTATAACTGAGAAGTAGCCACTGCAGTTCAATTGCAAAATTACTCATCATCTTAAAAAAATATCTATAAGAGGGCAATGATGTTTTGGCAGAGTTCTAAAATATGCTTTGCGTTTTTTCTCAGAAAAGAGTTCATGATTCTGGAGCAGCAGAAAGAGATTGCTGGTCCACAAAGAAAGGGCTCTACCATTGCTGTGTGAGGAACTAAGGCATAACACCCTGTAGAGCACCCATATTGGAATTCTGGGCCATAAAAAAACAAGGAGAATTAAAATCTATGGAAAATGTTAGGTTGAATCGGTTGAATTCTTTAAGGATTTAAAAAAATACATAAAACAATGCAAGATACAATAATGATCAACTAAAAAATTCTCGGGGTTAACCAGAAAATTTCCCTTGATAAAACATTCTCTGTTCAAAACGATTATTTTAATAAAAATTGTACTGATAGTAAACCAGATTGCACTTACACTTAAAAGGAAAAGAAGAAGGCAGTGTTCTTTCTCCATAAATGATATTACAAAGTTAATATAAGAAGGCCAGGGTTGTCACCAGGAGGAAAAGGCAAAGGGCATTTTGAAGAACCAAAATTCCAGTAAATAAGAAATTGAAAGGTCCTATTGCAAAAAAGTGGTATAATTTCAAGCATTGCCCTTAAGAAAGAGGGTGATTGACTTCCAACAACATACCACATTAATATGTGTTCTCCCTCCAACTATAAAAAAATCATTTCAGGGGCCCATTTGACCAACAAAAACTTAATCTGCGAAGGGATCAGTCAACAAGGAAAGCTCTGGTGCCCATGCAACGGATATTTATTCCATGAAACTAGTAAAAATTCAAAAATCCAGAAATAAAATCTTTACATTTATAACTGTAATACGGTTTTCAAAAAAAGTCTCTGGCATGACACAAAAAAACCCAAAACAAATGCCTTTCCAAACCAAATTAAAAAGAGGAAGCATTCTTTCAAAGGTGTGGTACTTGGGGAATTAGACAAGAGAAAACATCCATATTAACAAAAAACA
The DNA here is from genome assembly GCF_003597395.2 of Chelonoidis abingdonii. Classification (NCBI taxonomy): domain Eukaryota; kingdom Metazoa; phylum Chordata; order Testudines; family Testudinidae; genus Chelonoidis; species Chelonoidis abingdonii. The sequence goes on along the minus strand of NC_133769.1, from coordinate 68,499,881 downwards.
AGAGTGTCACTCTTAATAAACTCCCAGCGGGCACCAATTCCTGAATGTGTATTTCCTGAAGGTTTAACTTCTTCCAAAAGAGAATGGGGTTTGATTCATGGCTCCCACCAGAAACTGATCCATGCAAAATAATAGTCATTGGAAGAAGGGACTGGGAAACTGCTGGTGAAAAAACTACCCTATTTTCATGTGCAATTCTACAGGAACAATTTGAAGGCTGGCCTGCAAAATCGTTGGCCTTGGAATGTTTAACAAAAACTAAGGGCATAATATAGAAAGAAGGAGAATAACATTATTAACTTTTAAAAAAAAATGTCTATACCAAAACTGGACTGGGAATACTTACAGTTTAACTATGTGATTAGAATTAATACCTTAACTGCATTTTAAGTGCAAAGGCAAAAAGCCATGACCCATCCATCTTGCCTTGGGGGACCCACAACTGTACAACTCCTTTAGCGCCATTTTACGGAATAAGAATGGGGGAAAGGACATAATAATACCAGCGCCGGAGTGCAAGGAGGCTAAGAGAGAGACAAGGTTGATGAAGTATGTCTTCATTGGGGACCAACTTTCTGATTGGGAGAGAGACAACAGGCAACAGGGGAGTTCGCACAGGGGAGTTGGAAAGGGGTGATAGTATAGTTGTGAGCCGGGGTCCCTTGTGGTCTATCCATGACCGTTAATCCCTTGAAAAACCATAAACCAAACTACATCCAAAAAACTTTCTCTTTAAAAAAGCGAAAAGCAGAATCGCAGACAGGGGCTGCAGACAGGGGAGTTTGAAGAGGAGAGTTGACAGAGGGAGCTCCTATGATAGTAGAAAGACCCCACAACCTGATGGGGCAGGGCACGCGTATCTGTCTTCCCACCTGGCGCCTGTAGCCAGAAATAGAGCACCGAGAAAGCTCTCAGATCGTGTTTTACGCAAAGAATCCGAGTTCAAGACGAGTTGCAATTTCCCACTTACTTGATATCCAGGCTCACGGGGGCATTCCAATGTGAAAGGTGCCACTGGTGGGAATCTCTCAGGCAGCAGTGGAGAGTACAGGAGGAGGTGGCTAGCGTTGAGAAGCTCCCATATCCATGCAATCCTGGAACAGTGTCCATGTGGAGACATCTGAGGCGGCTGTTCCAGTTCACAGGACTGCTGACAACACCACTGGTGGGAGGAAGATGGCTCAGGGTGGACACTGGCAGCTGTTACTTCTGGCAGCTGGGCAGTGCTCCACCCGCTGCGAACCCTCCCGCCGTGTAAATAGGTAACCGTTATGGCCTTCTTGATACTTGGAGAGAAGGAATCGCCCCTACAGTAAAGGGGAGAAAACGACTGTACCCCTAAGGCTGGAGGTCTCTGCCACCACTGAAAAATAGAAACGTAGGGTAGTGGTGTCGGAGACTCTCCTGCTGAGGGGGACGGAGCGCCCATCTGTACCTTACATTCATCCTGGGATGTATCTGCCTGCCGGGCTCGTATCCGAAATGTTACGAGCATGTCGAGGATATCTGGCTTCTGACTACTACTCCATGCTCCATCCGTCAGGACAAATGATTACTGCAGTGTGACGCTGAGCGATCAAGAGTGGTGACACAGGGCTCTGGGAAGTACGGGTGAGGAGTTTGGAAGTGCAGGTGTTGGTCATTCCGATCTTCCTGTCAAAGTAGGGCCCGGGCAGGAGACAGATCATCATGGAGGAATGACCTGGCTGCAAAGTGGTGTCGCCAGAGGGCTTTGGCTCTTGACCACAGGATGCTATTCGAGGAAGACTGCAAGGCAGAGAGCGGTACCTTTCGAGGAGGGGAAAAACCCTATTTGCACAACAGCTGGCTAACTAGTGAGAAGGGCTTTAAAACTAGGTTGACGGGACAGGTGAGCAAGCCACAGGTGGGAACATGAAGACCTGGAGATGGGGCGAAACAAGAGGACGTGGGCTATAATGGCAGAGAGAAAAGAGAGTCAGGCAAAAAACTGGAGCAAGATCAAAAACCAAGTTATCTTAGAATGCCGGTTGGATGAAAAGTTTTTACCTTTAGTTATTCATTAATAGCCGTAAATTACCTTGAGAGGCCATTACAGAAATGACAATGGTTTCTTTTCTTCCCGTTTCATTGTGATATATAATCACTGGGATGATCTGAAACATCACTGAGGCTGGCAAACGGACACCTGAGATGATCTACTTTTGATAGCGCTGTGTGCTAAGAGTCCTAGATGGACAAGGAAAGCTTATAAAGTCTTCTGATTCACCCCAGGCAAACCACCATGTTTGAACTCATGAAATTCCATCAAAATAAAAGAACATTATGGTCCATCTGCAGCTCAGAAGTAGAGGACTATGGTAGGTAGGTAGAGCTGATAGAATGAAGACTGACAAGGAACTTTTCATTAAAGTCCTTGTTTGCAGATTGTCTTTCTGAAAAGCAAATTTTGGGCAGAAATTGCTTACACACAGAGTTTATTTTTGTTAACAAATTTGGAAAAAAGCCAAATACAATTTTTCCTGTTAGTGGAGCATCAGTAGAAGATATTGGAATAAATCCTGGTCCCCAGCACACAGGCAAAGTAAAATGCTTTGTGTAGTGAAATCCCAGGGGCAGGAAGGATTGAATTCTATTGCAATTCACAAAAAGTGCCCAGTGTTCCTGTATAGTCAGGTTTGGCAATTACTATTCCTGGACAGAACGGGGTGAAATTTTCATCAGTGAAAATGAAGATTCAGTGGCACCAAAACATTTCACATATTTGTACTAGTTTCACTGAATTGTTTTGTTAAAAAAAAAAAAAAGACTAAAGAAATGCAGAGAAAATCAAAACCATTCCCCCCTGCCGCCCCAGTTTTTTAATTCAAAAAACCAAACCAAACAAAAAAAAGTTTTTGGTGTAACCTGAAATGATTTTCACCCAAATGTTTTGGAATTAACAGTGAGCCAAAAACAAATCCATTATTCACTCTACTCCTGGATATTGGAAGGAACAATGGAAGTGATTCACTGTGCATCCAAACTCATCTGGACAGGTGAATCAACACTGGAGGCACATCCTGCCTATACCCCTGCCACTTCTCTTGCTTTCCCACAATGCACTCCTTTGTGATCCTGCATAGGGAAGCCCCCACATAGCAAAGGCATCTATGACATGGCCCTAGCCTAATGAAAAACTGGGCAAAAAGAGTTTTTGGGTTTCTGTTAATCTGCCTTTGTATCCAATAAATGTCACTTCAAATTTTGGTGCAAATATACACAAAAACTCAATCCAGTTGAAGTCATCACCTGGTTTTATGTCAAGATGATGAGCTTTCCTTACTTTGATGAAAAATCATTAACTGGTCCAAGTTCTCTTAAATTTAAAGAAATTTAGCAAACCTCTTGATAAACTAGGGCTATGCTTTTCAGTTTGTAAGTCAGGAACATTTCATGCAGTTCCTGGTTTTCATGAAAACATTTCATATAGCCCTAACAATGAAGCCATGCTGCTCATCTTCAGTTCTTTCTTTGATCTGATTAGAAAGATCTCCAAAGAACACATTTTCCCCTTTCATGCTTGTTTCCTAAAGCCCATGTGGCAAAGTACCTGCCTCTCCATTTGTTAGCTCAGTCCCTTTTAGCCTCGGAGACACAGGCTTGGGCAAAGTAAAAGAAAAAGAAAACCCCTTCCCAATCTCACAGGGTCTGGCTGATCCCTTCTCAGCCAGCCCCTTGCTCTAGTTTCCTCTCCTTCTGGGGAGGCCAGCCCCTTGCTCTACAGTTTCCTCTCCTAATTATGGGAGTATGAGAATGCTAGATTGGTACCTTAGGGTTCGGAGATTAGGGTTGACTGCCCCTAACTTGCTGGCAGCTATCCCTGCTTCCTCCTATCTTCCTCCCCCTTGCTTCGCCAGGGCTGTTTATAAGGTTCAGCAATTGGGGCAGCTGGAACTAATTCGAGTTCCCTGCCTCAGTTTCCCAGCTGAACCTTATTCCTGTCAGGCTAGGCTTTGGGACACATTATTACCCACTCTCCTATGGTAGTAACTGTCCTGAGTTTGCTACATTATCCACCCCGACTGAGGCACCCCTCCGCTCCACCGCTCAAGACCACACCTACGGGTTGGGCTACTTGAGTCGGAAAGCAGTGCTGACCCTCGAGTGGCATTGGATGATAGAAGAAGGATTAAACCAGATCCATAAATAGATCTAGACCGAATTGCCTATTTAGTCTGGGAGAGCCCTTCCGGTACCGGCTGGGAGACCCACCGCACACCGTGAAGTGGACAGAAGGGAGTTATGTATAGGCGATAGGAACTCCCATCTACATTCGCGTTCAACTTAACTTTGGATACCATCCGTCTACGCATAAATCTTGTCCTATGCTTTTTCTTCGTTTATGGTGCTCACTGCACATACGGGCATGGTCCGGACCAGGGTAAATCTCCATCCAGTAGATAATAGTGGAAAGGTCTTTTACGTGCAATGGAATCCCTCATTTTATATTTGTCTTCATAGCCAGGCTGTAAGACATAATTTTCCTAGAGATTTATGCAATCTTCTCACACTGCATGGCGTACTTCCGTTCCCTCAGGCAGTGAGCTTTCTACTGAGGAAGAGGACGGGGTGTTCGTACATCTTCATCGGACATTTGAAGAGCCACCGCCCCAGCCTACTTCCGAGCGCCGTCTTGTAGGATAACTTCCTGCCCCAGTCCTGGTGGACTACCTATGTACGGGGTCCGTGCAGAGGGCCCGTTCAGCAGATCTGCAAAAGCCGCGCTTGCGTGGCAGCAGACTCATTTTTACTGATGTTCTGAGCCGCCAAGGCCCTGGGTCAAGGTCCGTTAATGGGCATAGCTCTGGTGGCAACAAGTGGGGAAATGAACAGCCTATAGTACCTGGCAATAACCATGGAAGTCCCAAGGAATGCTCGGACCTTAAATTTTTCGTCGGGCAGTGTAGGCGGGTCGGCCACTTTCTGTATCGGCGTCTAGTTTTAGTTGAGATTAGAGTGGCCATTTTTTCATCCACAGCCCCTCCCCACTATAACCCAAAGGTATTTGTTGGCCGCGGCGTAAGCTACGCCGAATTCGAACACTCTGGAGGGATTATGCGGTCGAGTCTGCCTTCTCAGGAGTATCTAGGACGCACTCTACCTTTCCGAAGGTGAACGTCTTCCACTAGTCGGGGGCTTATATATGATACGAAGTACATCAAAATAAGGAGCTAGTGTAAGCTCCCCTATATGGGACCGGTAACAGCTTGTTCCATATGCCGCTGGGGAAGGTAGCAGTGCTGTCCTCACATTTGTCAATTCCAAATGGAAGAACAGTGTATTGATAATAGTCCTTCCGGGTTGCAAAGGCCGTCTTCTTCCTTGTCGCCTTAGCCAGGGGGATCTGCCAATACCTTAGTAAGATCAAAGGGTAGACATAAAACGGGCCTTTCCCCAATCTGTCGATCAGCTCATGATCCTGGGTAAAGGGTTAGCGCGCAAATCGGGACACCTCGTTTAGCTTGCCGGAAGTCGTTGCAGAAACCTCATAACTGCCATCCCTGGCTTAGGCACTCAAAACCAACGGGACTGGACCATTGACTTATGAGACTTATCAATGTAACGCCCTAGGCCAGCATCTTCCTGACCTCTTTCCGATATTCTTCTCTCTTGGCCTCCGGGATCCGGTAATGCTTGACGGCTGGGGCACCTTGGGCACTAACTCTGACTGTGAAGATAGGGATGCGTGACCTCGGTAGTAGTCCCTACCTTGGACTTCTCCGAGAACTACATCTAGGTTGCGTTTGACCGATGGCCTTGATCGCCATTCGGATCGTTGCTCCGTGGGTCCGAGCTCTGAGGTGTAATTATTAACCCACGACAAGGAGTTGGGCTGATTGTCCTTAGGGTGACGCCCCTGTTTGTTGGGCGCAGGCGTACCAGGTTTCTCTATCCGCCAGGGTTCAGCTCAATTTAATAATGTAGATCTGCTCCACTTCCCCGGCGACGCTTGGTCTGCTCAGTACCTTATAGGCCGCTCTTCTTTTCCAGTCCGCGCTTTCATTAGCGCTGTATTAGGTCTCCTGACATCTGGCCAGTTGAGCTTGCTCTCGCCGCCCAGTTGTGTGTGATGGACCCATCACCATGGGTTCCCCTATAAGCCACACATAGATGACTGTCCGGGGATTTGCTTGACGGTTGTAGTAAGTCCGTTTGCTGCCCCTTGGGCCTTTTCTCCATTCGTCTTTGTTCTTATTCTTGTGTGTTCACGGCACCTCAGGAGGTGACTCTGGTGATTCGGTTGCTCATTTGTAGTCACTATAGTTCCACAATGTTTCTCCCCGCGGGTTGTCGGCTGTCTTCCCAGTCTTCTTTAGCCAGGTACCAGTTATGCCCCCTGTGAGGTGCAATCGCGACGCAAGAGTATATAATCATAGCTCCGATGCGAGGAATTCCAGTGAAGCTGAGGATTACTTCTCGGACGGCAACAGCACATAAAAGGTTACAGGCATCACCAGTAGATGCAAATCTTGCCTTTACAAGGAAGAGTCTCAGAGTTCAGCTGCCCCTTACTTGCTGGCAGCTACCCTGCTTTCTCTCTTCTCTCTCCCCTGTTTCCTGCCAGGGAGGTTTAAAAGGTTCTCCAGCAATTGGGGCCAGCTGAACTTAATTAGTTTTCCTGCTTAACCCTGTCCCAGCTTGACCTTATTCCTCCAGGCTAAGCCTTCTGGGACAATTACTACCCCTCTCCTGGTAGTAACTGTCCTGAGTTTTTGCACATATCCCCCCCGTCCCGCTCAACACTACGGGGTTGGCTCTTGAGTCGGAAGCAGTGCACCCTCGACAGGCCATCGCATTGCCATGTTGGGTTCCGGACGGTGCCGACCGTGAAGTGGAAGGGTTGAAGCGATAGACCACTCGTTACTCGCGCTTCTTGTCCTTGTTATTGGTGCATCCACTGCACGGGGCATGGTCCGTGACAGGGTAATCTCCATCCCAGTAGATAATAGTGGAGGCTTTCTACGGCCCATTTTTATCTGCCAGCATTCTTCTCTCACGATGGCGTACTTCCGTTCCCTAAGGCAGGGAGTTTCTACTGAGAAGAGGACGGGGTGTTCGTCATCTTCCGACACTTTGGGAAGACACCGCACCAGCCCTACTTCCGAGGCGTCCTCTCGTAGGATAACTCCTGCCCCAGTCTGGGGCTACTAGTAGGGGTCCGTGCAGAGGGCCGTTCACAGATTCTGCAAAGCGGCTTGCAGTGGCAGCAGACCATTTTTACTATGTCTGAGCCCAAGCCCTGGTCAGGTCGTTTAATGGCATGCTCTGGTGGCAAAAGTGGGGAATGAAGCTGCCTATAGTACCCACGAGTCCCAGGAATGCTTCGGACTGTTTTTTTCCGGAGTGGGCGGGGCCACTCTTGTTATGGCGTCTAGTTTGTTTTGAGTTGAGGCTCAGTCACCCCCTCCCCACTATAACCCAAGGTATTTGGCCCTCAGCTAACCCGATCGAAACACTTGGAGGGATTGCGGTCAGTCCTGCCTTTCTCAGGGTATCTAGGACGCCTCTACCTTCTTTCCGGAGGTGCGTCTCCCAGTCGGGGCTATATAATGAATGACGTCATCAAGATAGGCAGCAAGTGTTAACATCCTATTGGGACCGGTAAACAGCTTGATGTGGTTTCTACACCGTTCAGCTTAACGGCCCTAGTGTATCTATGAGGGACCATCGCAACCCCGACTAGACTTATTAGCTCGCACGGTCCCCCTATATCTCCCAGTTCACACTGCATAGGCTCTCCAAGATTAGAGCATTGGGCAGCAATATGCCCTAATTCACCACAGGCATAACATCGGTACCCCACCCTGGGCAGCCCCCTATTTTTCGGGCTGCTGGGATGTATACCCTGAGCCTTTCTTTCCCAGTCCTCCAGTCTCTCTGGGACTGTCGGTGGCTCTTCCGCCTCCTGCCTCCCCTCCATTTTCCAGCCTGGAGCTAGGGCAAACCGGGGCCTCAGCGTAGAGGCTGGCCTCCGATACTGGTGCCTTCCTCCCCCGGTGGTCTGAGAAAGTTCTTGGGCTGCTAAGTGCCTCTCCACGAGAGCAACTAGATCGTCATAACAGGAGGGATCATTTTGGCGGACAGACCCCCGTATGTCCGGCGGCAACCCCCTCATGTACCTGTCCAATACCAGGATCTCTACTACCTTCTCCGGCCCATTGGCCTCGGGGCGGAGCCAATTCCGAGCAAGGTGTACCAAATCAAATAGCTGGGACCTCGGTGGTTTGTCCTCCCGGTACTTCCACTCGTGGGAGTGCTGGGCCCTTATGGCTGGCGTCACGCCTGCCCTCGCCAGAATTTCAGCCTTCAGCCGAGAGTAATCCATAGCCGCTTCTGTGGTCATGTCGAAGTAGGCTTTCTTGGCCTCCCCACATAGGAATGGAGCCCAGCAGACCGGCCCACTGGTCTTGGGGCCAGGCCTCCCGCAGTGCTGTCCTCTCGAATGCAAGGAGATACGCCTCTATATCGTCATCTGTTGTCATCTTCTGCACGTAGTTGCTCGCCCGCAGCGGCCGACTCCCCTGGGCCCCGTGCGTCATCGTGGTCAAGGCCTTCAACTGTTTACTACCTCGGTCAGGGTTGCTCGATCTTGGGCTGCCTGGCTCATCAGCAGCTGGTTAGTCTCCTGTTGCACCTGTACGGACTCCCGCTGGGCAGCCACCTGCATTCTGGTAGCCTCTTGTTGGGCCGCAGTGGCCTGCATCAACACCTTCAGTACATCCTCCATTTTAAAAAAAAATTATTATTATTTTTTTTTGGTGGTTTTTACCTTGCCCAGTGATGGCTTGCCACAGAGCCTCACTCACTAGGGCATCTCACTCCTGACACCACATGTGGCAAAGTACCTGCCTCTCCGTTTGTTAGCTCAGTCCCTTTTAGCCTCGGAGACACAGGCTTGGGCAAAGTAAAAGAAAAAGAAAACCCCTTCCCAATCTCACAGGGTCTGGCTGATCCCTTCTCAGCCAGCCCCTTGCTCTAGTTTCCTCTCCTTCTGGGGAGAATGCAATCTGCCTTACAAGAAGAATCTCAGAGTTCAGCTGCCCCTACTTGCTGGCAGCTACATTCCGTTAGGGGGACGCCTTCGGAGGTATCGGGGTGGCATATCTTAGTACTACCAGGATGTACTGATGGCCCCGGAGCTGACTTTTCCAATGGCCCCACTATGTCCATAGCTATTCGCTCGAACGGAACTTCAATAATTTGGATAGATGAGGGACCAGAGGGGCCGTTAAGTCTGGTCGGGCCCATGTAATTGGCACTCCGGACAGGTAGGAACACTATCGCCGGACGGCTGCTGTCATAAACTGCCAGGCCAAAAAAAACCTCTGTTAGAATCCCGATCGAGGGTCTTATCCATCCCTAGATGGGCCCCAAACAGATGACTGTGGGGCCAGATCCATTACCGCCCTTTGATGCTTCCGGGGGACCAAGAGTTGTTCGGATGACTTGCTCTTGGACGCGACTACTCTTATACAGCAGATCTTTTTTAATCATGTAAATATGGTCCGGGCCAGTTAGCTCTCCCCTCCACTGGGACCCCCATTCACCTCGAACTACTTCCTTAAACTAGTTGTGTGGTATATGGGATCATTGGCCTGATCCTGAACCAAAATTCCCACGTGCGTGTCCCTATTGTGTCCCATTCGGGGGGGGTCCACCTCCGTCTCCCCCTCAGGGACAGCCCCATGGGGAACCCGGTTCCAACAATTGGGTTTGGAGTTTGCTGACCTAGTCCCGCTGTCAGCCGAGGTCCCTTCTTTCCCCTGCCAGCGTGTAGGCGTCAGGTACCGGCGTCAGGATCCTCGTCCCCCTCCTTTTATCGGCCCTCCGTTCCCTCCGAGTCTTCCTGGACTTTCCCCGGTGGGGAGACACATCCTGGCCTAACTCGTGGAAAGCAGGGAGAGGGTCCCCCTATCTGGGCCCACCCCTTTGGATCCAGGGTCCTCCCTTCCTTCTCCCTCGTTCCCGGGGAGTAGCCATCAAACCCCGGGAAGTTCTCGTTCCGATAAGGACAGGGATAATGGGAGTTTTTTCGGAAACGACTCCCACTGTCACCTCGCCACACCCCCCTGGATGGGGTTTTCCGAGAACTTCGATGTTTCCGGAATCGTCAAGGTAGTGCTGATATCCCCATGTCACAGGATATTCCCGAGCGTTTGGCCTGGGATAGTTGGCCCGGCCTGACCCAGCTTCCCTGAGACCAGTGTAACTGCACTGCCCGAGTCTATTAATGCTGTCTGGTTCTCTACACCGTTCAGTCTTAAACGGCCCTAGTGTATCTATGAGGACCATCGCAACCCCCGACTAGGGACTTATTAATCTCGCATGGTCCCCCTATATATCTCCCAGTTCACACTGCATTAGGCTCTCCCAGATTTAGGGCATTGGGCAGCAATATGGCCCTAAATTCACCACAGGGCATAAACATCGGTACCCCACCCTGGTCAGCCCCCTATTTTTCGGGCTGCTGGGTGTATCCCTGAGCCTTTCTTCCCCAGTCCCTCCAGTCTCTCCCGGGACTGCCGGCGGCTCTTCCGCCTCCTGCCCTCCCCTCCTTTTCCAGGCCTGGAGCTAGGGCAAACCGGGGCCTCGGCGTAGAGGCTGGCCTCCGGATACTGGCGCCTTCCTCCCCCGGTGGTCTGAGAAAGTTCTTGGGCTGCTAAATGCCTTCTCACGAGAGCAAACTAGATCGTTCATAACAGGAGGGATCATTTTGGCGAGACACCCCCGTATGTCCCGGCGGCAACCCCCTAATGTACCTGTCCAATACCAGGATCTCTACTACCTTCTCCGGCCCATGGGTCTCGGGGCGGAGCACATCCGCAGCAAGGTGTGTATCCAAATCAATAGCTGGGACCTCGGTGGTTTGGTCCTCCCGGTACTTCCACTCGTGGAAGCGCTGGGCCCTTATGCGCTGGCGTCACGCCTGCCCTCGCCAGGATTTCCGCCTTCAGGCGAGAGTAGTCCATAGCCGCTTCTGCAGGTCATGTCGAAGTAGGCTTTTCTGGGCCTCCCTACATAGGAATGGAGCCAGCAGACCGGCCCCACTTGTCTTGGGGCCAGGCCTTCCCGCAGTGGCCGTTCCTCTCGACACGCAAGGAGATACGCCTCTATATCGTCCATCTGTTGTCATCTTCTGCAAGTTAGTTGCTTCGCCCGCAGCGGCCCCCGACTCCCCTGGGCCCCGTGCGTCATCGTGGGTCAGGGGCCTTCAACTGGTTTACTACCTCGGTCAGGGTTGCTCGATCTGGGGCTGCTCTGGCTCATCAGCAGCTGGTTGGTCTCCTGTTGCACCTTTTTTTGTACGGACTCCCGCTGGGCAGCCACCTGCTATCTCTGAGTAGCCTCTTGTTGGGCGCAGTTGGCCTTGCATCAACACCTTCAGTACATCCCTCCATTTTTCAAAAAAAATAAATATAAATTAAAATAAATATTTTTTTTTTCTTTTTTTGGTGGTTTTTTTACCTTGCCCAGTGATGGCTTGCCACAGAGCCTCATCTCACTAGGGCATCCCACTCCTGACCACACGTGTGGCAAAGTACCTGCCTCTCCGTTTGTTAGCTCAGTCCCTTTTAGCCTCGGAGACACAGGCTTGGGCAAAGTAAAAAAAAAAAAAACCTTTCCCTAATCTCACAGGGTCTGGCTGACCCTTCTCAGCCAGCCCTTGCTCTAGTTTCCTCTCCTTTCTGGGAGAATGCAATCTGCCTTGCAAGAAGAGTCTCAGTTTAGCTGCCCCTACTTGCTGGCAGCTACCTGCTTCTCTCTTCCTCCTCCCCCTTGCCTTCCCTGCCAGGGAGGTTTTAAAGGTCTCCGCAATTGGAGCGCCAGCTGAACCTAATTAGTTCCCTGCTAACCCCCTGTCCCAGCTGAACCTTTTCCTCCAGGGGCTAAGCCTGTCGCGGGACCAATTACTACCTCTCCTGGTAGCTAATTGTCCTGAGTTTGCCACCCCACCTACTTTGATATAAACTATGATCCTGGCCAATAACTTCCATAAACATACATTTCAACCTATCTTTAAAAGTGGCCAGTGCATTGAAGTTTCTAAGTTATCAAAATGGTCCGTTTTAAAGCACTTTTATCTTTCCTTCCTTCGCGGTCTGCTATTATATTTGATATGTTCAGGGTGTATTTATCATTTGTTTGCTACCATCGCACAAATATAATGCCAATATGTACATATGTTAGAGTCATCTATTTTCACGTTTTTGCTGCAGTCTCAAGAATGAAATATAGATGTTACAATGCACTTTTATTATGGCTGGATCAGGTTAATAATCAGCATTGGTTATGAATGTGTTTCTCCAATGACTGTCCTTCATTCTGCTTTAACTTGATTTAAGCAAAAAAGTAAATCACATTTTCTAATTGTTTATTATCGTTTAGTTAACTCACTAAGTAAAACCTTTTACTAGATGTAGGTTTCTGAATCCATGCATTTTGTAAAGATATATTTGATTTGCATTACATTATTATTTTTGCTGTATCTAATTTTCATGCCAACAGCAAGCGTCTGGGATTCCATTCCTTCATCTTCATCTGCACTTTTCTGTTACTGTTAAAATATGTGTGAAAGCTCTGCTGAGTTATTTTAAGTATCTGATAAGAAAGCCTTCCTTGTTTGGGATCCCTGTACATCACAGAGCTATAGTAGAATTTAGAGTGACCAGATGTCCTGATTTTATAGGGACAGTCTCGATATTTGGGGCTTTTTCTTATATAGGCTCCTGTTACCCTCCACCCCGTCCTGATTTTTCACACTTGCTGTCTGGTCACCCTAGTAGAATTCAGCATTAAATACTAATAAGTAAATTCTGGGCATTGATCTCGTTAGCACTATTAAAAACTCTGTGACCAAGGGCATGTTGGAAATGTCTCATGCAAAGAAGATGCTGCCCGCACAGAATCATTCAGCTCAGCAGCAAAAGATAAGCAAAGAGTGCAGGAGGCAGCCTGTGGAGGATAGGAGACTAGTAGGCAGGACCGGCGCTAGGGGTTTTAGCACCCTAGGCACACAGCAATTTCGCTGCCCCATGTGCTGCTCCCGCGGTTCCGGTGGAGCTACCGCAGTCGTGTCTGCAGGAGGTCCACCGGAGCCATGCGAGCAGCTGACCGTCCACAGCCACGACTGCGGTAGCTCCACCGGAGCCACCTGCCGCCCCCTTCGGCAAAACACCACCCACCAATAATCCTGGCACCCTATGCGATTGCCTAGGCAGCCTAAATGCAAGCGCCGGCCCTGCTGGTAGGCAGACTGGTATAATAATGTATAGGGAATTGGATTCCTGATCAGAACACCTGCCTTCTGTTACTGTTCTGCCACTGACTTCCTGTGTGACAAGCAATTTAAGCCAAGATTCTCAAAAGTGGCCTGTGACTTTGGGCTCCCAACTTAAAATACCTAGTGCCTAATTTTCCAAAGTGCTGAGCACGCATCATTCCAAATGAAGTCACTATGAGCTGCAGGTGGTCCCACCTCTGAAAATCTGGCCCAACATACCCTAAAACTCAGAGACCTTGTTTGAAATTTTGGCTTGTACCTTTGTCCCCTGATTTACCTATCTACAACTTCACAGGGCCTTCCCATGCACAGGAAGCATGCCAGCATGGAATGTGTTTTTATTTGCATTAGCACACTCCCCAGTATATTTGCTTGTAGTGCCCCATTCCCCATTACCAGTAGTGCCTGAGATGATCAGAATAATATTGAAGAATAGCAAAGAGCAAAATTATTAGTTTAGGTAGAAATTTGTTTCCTAAGGTTAATGAGCTCCTGGTATTGTGAGCCTGATGTGTAACAGGTTAATTGAGCATTTTCCCCTCCCCCCTCCAAATTCAGGATTGTCACGAGCTTCAAATACAATTAAATTAATAGATAATATCAATGAAATTAAATGTTGCTGTGGAATAATGGTCTCCCACTACCACAGAAATCCTAAGGCAAAGTCGAATCATTTATCAAACGGAACATCAAAGCCAAGGCAAGAAATCTATTTTCAAAGGGGGAAACGTTTAGTCTGTAACAGTGGCCTGATACAAAGACTTTACTAATGTTGTACCAAATGATTTATGATTCAGCTGCTCTTGTTCTATTTGACAGATGCACATGGTGGTGGTGAAGCAAGAGTTGCATAGTGAACCACAATTTAAAGTATGCATTCTGACTGGCTTTTTAGTGTGTTAAAAATCAGCTGATCTGTAAAAGCCAGGGTTATGAGCCATTTTATTTAAAAAACCCTAGATCAAACTAATAAATATACCATTTTCTGAGTAATTGCAGATTTTCATACTTAGAAAATGTATATGTATGGTTTCTGTAAAGGGAAATCATGTCTTACTAATCTATTAGAGTTCTTTGAAGGGGTCAACAAACATGTGGACAAGGGGGATCCAGTGGACATAGTATACTTAGATTTCCAGAAAGCCTTTGACAAGGTCCCCCACCAAAGGCTCTTACATAAATTAAGCTGTCATGGGATAAAAGGGAAGGTCCTTTCATGGATTGAGAACTGGTTAAAAGACAGGGAACAAAGGGTAGGAATTAATGGTAAATTCTCAGAATGGAGAGGGGTAACTAGTGGTGTTCCCCAAGGGTCAGTCCTAGGACCAATCCTATTCAATTTATTCATAAATGATCTGGAGAAAGGGGTAAACAGTGAGGTGGCAAAGTTTGCAGATGATACTAAACTACTCAAGATAGTTAAGACCAAAGCAGATTGTGAAGAACTTCAAAAAGATCTCACAAAACTAAGTGATTGGGCAACAAAATGGCAAATGAAATTTAATGTGGATAAATGTAAAGTAATGCACATTGCAAAAATAACCCCAACTATACATACAATATGATGGGGGCTAATTTAGGTACAATGAGTCAGGAAAAAGATCTTGGCGTCACCGTGGATAGTTCTCTGAAGACGTCCATGCAGTGCGCAGAGGCAGTCAAAAAAGCAAACAGGATGTTGGAGACCAAAAGCACTGCCGAAATGTCATGCTTGTTCTCCATTAGGGAAAGATGCCATATTTGCTGCTCTTGAAACACAATCCTAGGACGATTAGTAGAGCAGGATTAATAGTAGCCAGGAGAAAATCATGTTGATGGCATATTGCAACAGGAGTAATGCAAAGCAAATACTCCAGTGTTCTATCCACTGGACCAGACTGATGGAGTAATGCCAGATTTATACTGGTATTTAGTTCAATCCAAATCTCTCCTAATAAAGGTTAGATTTAAGTTATCGCTGCTCAGTCAAAAATTCTTCCAAGTTCATCTTACTGGGAATGGGCTCCTTGATGAAATGTTACTGTGTTGTGCAACCCAGACAGACAGACTATACAGCCATCTGTGTTTCAAGACCCTTCAAGAGATTATGTTGCAAGTGTCGAGTGCAGGTCTCCTCAAATTACAAATACACAAATACAGAAGCCATTCTGTATTACAACAGAAATAAAGCAAGCTCCCATATTAAGTAATCAGTTTAGTGGAAGCTCTTCTGTATTAATTGCAAAATCTGCAGTTGTCTTGCAAAGGTAGTAGTTTTTGTATATGTACTGTATGTTTTTAAAGTAAACGAGTAGAGCTCATTCTTAATGCAGGGAGACTAGTTTTAATACTTACTATTTCGGTATTGAAAAATTTTCAGTACAAACCAAACTATTCAGTGTGAGGGATGGAACTGCTTTTGACCAGACACTATCGAGAGGTTATCTGGCTCAGTGTCTGTGATCTTAAGACGAAGATGGGCTCCACGTCAATAAGACTATTTCATTTTTTTGTTTTGATGCCAACCAGCGCAGAGAATTGGATCTTGCACAAATACGAGGTAGGAAAAGGCAGAAGATACTTGACAGCTTTGTCCAACAGAGCTGGATATTCAGAGCTAACCCCCAATCAAAATGACATCAGTGTATTTTGCTCAAATTTTGTTTTCAGGAAGCTGTCTGAAGCCAGCTCCCAGAGCTGCTGTTCTTCTGAAGCAGAGGTTATTTGGCAATGTTTGAACATTCATGATAAAAGGGTTCCTTATCCATTCAAGGGTGCCATCTGGTTCAAGGAAATAGTTACGAAGATCTTTCTGCAAGTTGTCCAAATGTTGCTTCGTGGTTTGCAACACATCACTATCAAGTTCATTAGTCGAGTTTATTACTAAGTCATGAAGAGATGGAAAGGAATCCAGTTCACGACGATGTCAAAGTTAGAATCAGGACTCACAATTTGTCAGACCACTTTGTTTTATTAGTGCAGCGCTCCGTCAATAACACCCAGATAATGTGAGTGGTCATGCAAGACCCAAACAGTCTTATTTATACAGATAAAAGAGCAGGAATTAGACAAAGGGACAAAGAAAGCAACACAGTAAAATTCACCTGGGGCAAGCATGTACATCCTACTTCCTTACTAACTTTTATCGATCTAAGGCTAATACTTTACCAATTGCCCTTAAACGGTGCAATTGTTCTATGTTAATGTCTGTATTCCTGACACCTGGATTGCAGCATTCCAACAGTTTTGCTTAAAGGTATAGCCAGCATTTCTTTAATCCTTTCTATTTTCACAATATAATTCATTCTACTTTCACAATCCCCCCTTTTGGTCAAGCGCACGCCATGACCAACAATTACTGGGTTCCACAAATTAACCGTTTCTTATCTCTTTGTTTATCAGTGATATTTAAAATCATTATATTAGCACTCTATTTTGGGGCAGTCACCTGGGTGACACAATTCTGGATACAACAGGAGATTAACTGCCAAACAGGATAGTTAGGGCTCCCTGAAACAACCAGTTTTCTATGCCAGAGAAATTGAACAGGTTACTTAGCCACTTTCATAAAGAACTCGGCTCTTCATGGGGAAGATATGCGATTTGTTTTAAGTGGCTAGCGCAATCTATTACCTTATTGGTATTGTCAAGTATAAACACACAACATTCTTTTCCAGTGAGAGCACAGGTCCCTTCTTTGGCCACTGCACTATGTCTAATGCCTGACGGTTTTGGAGGGCCACCTGTCGGATCGCCCCTGTTTCTTTGGCCTGGGTTTTTAAACTTTTTCCGGTTTCATTTGCCATTATTTTAACTACTGTTTGTAACCTCAGGAGCCTTTTTGCCTGGTGTATTACTCCCCCAAGTGGGATAAAGGAACTGCCAATAGCCTTTTCCCAGGTGTCATTACTGTTCCATATTGTGTTAAATGGACAAGGTTCTCCAGTGAGGTCTGGGGAATTGAATGGGTAGCCAGGATAGGAACACCAGTTTGAGAGTGGGCTGGGATGTGGCTGCAGACCTAACATTTAGAAATATTAAATTACACCTTGCTAAGTTTTACAGTTGAGGACCAAGACAATTTACATTGAGACCCAGGCCTTTAATGTTTTTCTAATTTACTTAACATAGACATAATAGAGAATCCTGTTTTTTACTAACTAAATCTTAAAACAAAGAGTTAAGAGAGGGCCCAATTTGTAATGCATATGGGAAAACAGAATTTTATAGTCCCAAGGGGTTATTTCTTTCTGCTATTTAAAAAAAGTGGCTAGCAGGATGGTTCACACAGTTCACTAATTTTGTCATCACAACTGTCTGATGTAGCCATATCACTGCATTTTTCAGCATAATTATCACTAACATTCGTATTTCCTTCATAATTTTCTTTTGTACGTTTCAAACTTCCCATTTTTAGGCAACAATCCATTGTAAATGGATTTAACAAAAACAAAAAGAGAAATTTTGTATATTAATACACACCAAGTATGTACTTGCTATGATCTTTAGATTGCTACAATCTTTAGATTACTACAAGTAGTTATTCACTTTTATTGATCAGTATGACTTCCGTGCATACCACAAAGGCAAGTGTATTGCTCGAGCTGCAGTAACGCGCACACGTGGTTTGCGTCGGCTCTGCTGTGCTATTTGATGTTACTGAATGAGTTATCATATTAGGTACAATGTAAACCTGTGCGGAATTCTACTGTACAAGTGTACACCATTCTTATATACTAAATTTTAGTGAATTGTTTTCTGCTGCTAAAAAAAGAACTATGATTAAGTAAAATAAAAAATTCTACCACGTACCCCCTGAAACTCTTTCACATACCACCGGGGTATGCGTACCACACTTTTGGAAACACTGGTCTATTGTCTTCATTGCTAAGCCATTAGCACTGTCTAGCTTCTTCACTGTTGTACCTGAAAGGCTAGTTGTGGGTGTTACCCAGAGTAAGTACATTTGAAATACAGATACATAGTAAACATTCATAACTTCAGATACAAAAATGATACATGCACACAAATAGGATAATTATATTCAGCAAATCAAAACTTTTCCAATGACACCTCACATGACCCATCTTGTACAAAATGCATCATAATTATATATGATAAATACTGGACAAAGTACTCAGCTGAGGCCTAACCAGAACCAAGTAGAGCAATACTATCACCTCCTGGGACTTGCATGCTATGTCTCTTTTAATGCAACCTAAAATTGCATTTGTTTTTTTTTGCAACAGCATTGCATTGCTAACTCATGTTGAGGTTGTGATCCACCACAACTCCCAGATCCTTGTCAGAAGTGCTGCTGCCAAGCCAGTTACCCCTCATTTTGTATTTGCCCATTTGGTTTTTCTTTCCTAAGTGTAGCATCATACATTTGTCTTTGTTGAATTTCGTTTTGTTGTCTATAGCCCAGTTCTCCAATTTATTTGTTGAAGCACCGCAAAGGAGCCTCCACATACTAGTGAATCCAGCTCAAAGTCTGGAGTTGCATATGCATCTTAATCAAAAGTTAGTTTTGTAGGGTGCTGGAAGAAGGGATGCTATAATGAAAGGTGTCAGAATATTGAAAGGTATCCTATAAACTGCTAGACAAAGTTAGAGCCTGAGGCTGGGAGGGATAGCATTTCTAGGTGAGATTCAGACAGACTATTACACTGAACCCTGATCTCCATACAGGAAGACCATCTGAATAAAAAATGGAGAACGGCAGCTTAAGAGTGTGAATCCTAGGCCACTATAACCTAGGTGACATGCCATTAAGAAGCTGGGTGTGAAAATATAACACTGTAATGCTGCCAAGCTTAGTGAAACCTATGGTATGATGAGTTGCAGAGTAAGTAATGGACATAGTAAATTACAGTTACGTGGGGCAACTTTGTTTTCTTTTCCCAAGATGTCAAGACACTATAGGAAGAGAATACAAATAACTTACTTCTTTCTCTCTCCTGCGCCTCACTCTTTTAGGCACAATGCAAACTTATGATAGGTGTTCCAAGACCTATATCCTAGGCCAAAGTCTTTGATGGTGTAAAATGATGCAGTTCATTGAGCAGCATCAATTTACAGTAGCAAAGAATTTGGTCCCTATACATTAGGATGAAGTAAACACTTCCAATAATCTGAGCAAACTAAAATCTAAACAAAAACAAAGCCAATGGAAATTTGTTGGTATAAATAAGAAAGGAATAACACCTCTAAGTTTTTCATTCTTTAGGTGGTATAAACTTTAGCTTGCTAATTTCAACTGCATTGTTTGTACAATAGTATTCTGCACTTACATGAGAATTTGACTTCTGTTTATTAAAGTGATAAATCTATACAATTGAAAATTATGTCACATTCCATATGAGGCTCTCAAGACACTGTAGAGATATTAATGAAGACAGTACACCTGTATGGCAGGTAAGTGGTAAAGTATCATTTCCATTTTACAGATGGGGAAACAGAAGGACAGAAAAGTTGAACAATGTGTTCCAGGTCACACATGAAGTCTATGCAGAGCTGGAAATAGGGCATAGATCTTCTGACTTCCAGCCCTATGCATTATCTAGAGGATTACAAAGACACGCTTTAGGATAAAGGTGGTTCCAGGATTTCTTCTAGTCATAGGTATAATATAGTAGTAAGTAATGACAAATTACCCACTTCCTAATTTCACTTGAAGCCAAAAAGAAATCAAGAAGCCAACAAGAAGGAAATTTCAGCTAATAAAGCAAGTCCACTAACAATTTAAAAAATAATCCCATCTTCCTAAAGGAAATGTTAAATCCATAAATACAACCTATCAGCACTCACTTTATATTGGTAAAATAATTACTAATTTTCCCTAGGTTAAAAAAAAAAAAAAAAGCTATAGCCCCTGCCCTGCAAACAGTGGAACTCCATGCAAGAGTAATTGTTTGACCTATATCATGCCTCATTTTCTTTCAGTTAGTACACATTGGCATTTATCTAAAACCCTCCATACTGTAGTCTCAGGCCAGATTACATGTAACACCTTGTAACAAAGTGGCCTTTGGCAGGACACTACTGAGAGTATCAATTCAGGACAAATTGCTTAGAGCAGGGCAGTCACAGCCCAAGGCCGGGGGTCCTACACTACTAAGGCACACCAAACCAGCCAAACAAACAGAGAGGACTTCGGATTTACCCCACTGGCTAATCAGAAGTCATACAAGCAATTCCCTCAGACACTCCAATTTCCCAGTATCACCACCAGCACCACTCGTTATGGTGGGGATGAATGGTTATGAAAACCAATACCCCAGTTCAAAAAAGGGTTCTCCCAATCCCAAAGGACCAAGCCCTAGACCCAGGTCGATATACCGGTCAGATCTTATCCACAAATCATGCTGTTCCCAGTCCTTTAGAATCTAAAATCTAAAGGTTTATTCATAAAAAGAAAGGAATATAGATAAGAGTTTAAATTGTTTAATGGTATCAAATACATACAACAATTGCAAAGTTCTTAGTTCAGGCTTGTTTCAGACTTGACAGGATTATTGCTGATTTAAACCAATCAAGTCTCTGGAGTACAAACATCCCACTTTGGATGGGTTGTTCAGTCCTTTGTTCAGAGCTTCAGCTTCAAGCACAGTTCTTCCAGAGGTCTGAAGCAGGATTGAAGACAAAATGGAGGGGCTTCCAGGGCCTTTTATATCCTCTGCCATGTAGAAGGACCCCTTTCTTCTTACTGTGGAAAATCACAGCAGCAAGATGGAGTTTGGAGTCACATGGGCAAGTCACATGTCCATGCATGACTCAGTTTGCAGGTGGCAGCCATTGCTCACATGCTACCTTGAATGTTTCCAGGAAGACTCCTCAGATGTGGATTGGAGTCTCCCAAGGTCCATTGTNTTCTCTGGTGACATGCTTCAGATTTTCATTTCAAATCAGAGTCTCATTTACAATGAAGGGCAAGTTCCTCAGCCAACTTTGCCACATGTGTCCTCCCTCTTGCCCCTCACCTCCATCCTGGGTTGTGACCTGAGTCTAACATCCCGAAAATATTCAGCGTGTTCCTCACTGCTGGGTCTGAGCGAGTCCTTCAGGCTCCTTTCACAGGGGATCTCAGTGGATCAACCCCTGTAAGTGCTTTTGGAAGTGCACATTTTACAAAACTTGAACCTATAAGAAACCCCCACATCCTCTTCCCTTGAGGAATCCGGCTCAGCCCCTGCTTCCTCACAGGCTTCTGTTTAATTTGATGAGGAGGGAATCCCAGTTCTGC
The DNA here is from genome assembly GCF_003597395.2 of Chelonoidis abingdonii. Classification (NCBI taxonomy): domain Eukaryota; kingdom Metazoa; phylum Chordata; order Testudines; family Testudinidae; genus Chelonoidis; species Chelonoidis abingdonii. Next base: position 68,478,354 of record NC_133769.1, on the reverse strand, counting down.
TCAGACATACAATTTAGAGCAATGTGTCATTTTCTGAGTTCCAAAGTAAAACAAAAAAATAAAAACAACTGCCCGCCTGCACATACTTTTGGACTATTGTCCAAACAAACGGTGTCGAAAGCAAACCTCCAGGGGCATGGAATAACCTGAACCAAAACAGGGAACATTTGCAACCCAAGCTTCTCACAACATTTTTTCTTCCACTTTTGCCCACCCCCACCCCGCATACATAGCTGCATCACAGCTAGGGCCAGACATTAGGGACAGTGGTGCCTCTGGTGAACAGTTGTTGAGTGCCCCCTCTCCTGGAAAACAAAAGAGGTCAGCAATGTTTAAGTGCTACTGAATGTATTGTTTACAGACCACAACTCTAATAGTTCCTATGCTGAGAGCTGCCCCTAACTCAGGTTGCAAAGAACAGGGGTGAAACGTAAGTACAATTTACTTTAAGTGTGCACTTGTTTGTTGTGCTTTGCTTTTCCTTTCCATTTTTTTATTCTCGTTTTCTTTCTCTCCCCTCCCTTCTTCCTTTTCCCCTCTCTTTATCTGTCTCTCTTTATCTTTGTTCCCTTCACCTCTCTCGCCTTTTTTGGTAGACCCATATCTCTCCTCGTGCAAGGGGGAGAGAACCTGCCAGTGTGCCCTAGCTTACCTGGGGCTTTTGTACACATGGGCTCCAAGTTTCCCAAAGGTCCTCCCGGCATAAGGCAGAAAGCTCCATGTGGTATAAAGTCAGGCTGATCTCTGATGAATGCAAGTTCTTAAAAGCAACCAGAGGCAGCCTGCTTCCTTCTGCTCTTGCAGAGAGCCAGGCTGCTGTCTAAGGGCAGATCAATCTAACTTATATCACTTGGGGGGCTGGGAATGTTTCAGGGGAGGCTGGGACAAGGAGCTTGGTGAAGGGAACAAGAAGTGCGGTTGAGGAGCTGGGATGGGGCTAGGGAATTAGGATGTGAAGCAGATGGGTGATGGTAAGGGGCTGGAAAGTGGGAGTGGAACAAGGAGCTGGGGGGGAGGAGGGACACTGGGAACAAGATATGCTATAGAGAGTGAGGGGCAGAAAGGTAACCTATGGCCCCCTTTTCAGACACTGGACAATACCCAGATTCCTGAGTCTTACCATTCCTCTGCTGACACTGGCAGTGTGTTTGCCTCATCTCCCTCTAGTGGCTGACTCAGAATGACAACATATTGCTATTAAGTTAATCTGGTGGCTCAAGCAGCAGAGGTCTGTGCTGTGCATCTAATGGTTTTATCATTGCTGCTCTGGAATGGAACCATACTGGTGCCTGCGTGGTTCCACATAATGGAATTTGATTTTTCACTTTGATTTTAAAAGCCTTTGAAACCATATGCAAAAGAACTAGGTTAAAGGAATGTAAAGACTGCAGGGAAAGGTACTGAAAAGTTAGGAAATGCCAGAATTAAGGTTGCCCATGAAACCTTAGTTGGGCTCCCTTGTGCCTATGGCTTATGCTAGTCTTTGATTACCTGATCATATACAATAGTTTCCCACAGGACCCCAGCCTTATTCACTGCACAGGAGGGATGATGCTCAATGAATGAATTAGGGTTCTGTAATTACTGAGCCTGTTGTCTGATCCACACTCATCTAGAGAGGTCAGTTTCGAAGGAAAAACACTCGTAGACTGGCAGATTTCCATCTTGACAAACTGCTCCTGTTTGCCAGTTCTCTCCCTTAAAGAACATTTTTTCCTTTGTGAGGGAGGGGGAGGTGCAGGCCAGTTTTGCCCCTGAAAGGACGTGCTTTGAGGGAGTAAAGCAAATGCCTTGGGAATGTTCTACCCTGAGTTATTTCAGTCCAAGTCATGCTCATCAAAAAAAAGACATTTTAATCTGTTAGGATGCGAGTGCTGATTACCATATGAAATAAGTAATCTCCTCTGACAGGGTATTAGACATTGTGTCACAGCCAAAACCTGAGACTTGGTAGAGCAGAATATTCCTCTCCTCCATATTCCATAATGAAGCTGCAGTTCTCTGGTGACATGCTTCAGATTTTCATTTCAAATCAGAGTCTCATTTACAATGAAGGGCAAGTTCCTCAGCCAACTTTGCCACATGTGTCCTCCCTCTTGCCCCTCACCTCCATCCTGGGTTGTGACCTGAGTCTAACATCCCGAAAATATTCAGCGTGTTCCTCACTGCTGGGTCTGAGCGAGTCCTTCAGGCTCCTTTCACAGGGGATCTCAGTGGATCAACCCCTGTAAGTGCTTTTGGAAGTGCACATTTTACAAAACTTGAACCTATAAGAAACCCCCACATCCTCTTCCCTTGAGGAATCCGGCTCAGCCCCTGCTTCCTCACAGGCTTCTGTTTAATTTGATGAGGAGGGAATCCCAGTTCTGCTCAGACATACAATTTAGAGCAATGTGTCATTTTCTGAGTTCCAAAGTAAAACAAAAAAATAAAAACAACTGCCCGCCTGCACATACTTTTGGACTATTGTCCAAACAAACGGTGTCGAAAGCAAACCTCCAGGGGCATGGAATAACCTGAACCAAAACAGGGAACATTTGCAACCCAAGCTTCTCACAACATTTTTTCTTCCACTTTTGCCCACCCCCACCCCGCATACATAGCTGCATCACAGCTAGGGCCAGACATTAGGGACAGTGGTGCCTCTGGTGAACAGTTGTTGAGTGCCCCCTCTCCTGGAAAACAAAAGAGGTCAGCAATGTTTAAGTGCTACTGAATGTATTGTTTACAGACCACAACTCTAATAGTTCCTATGCTGAGAGCTGCCCCTAACTCAGGTTGCAAAGAACAGGGGTGAAACGTAAGTACAATTTACTTTAAGTGTGCACTTGTTTGTTGTGCTTTGCTTTTCCTTTCCATTTTTTTATTCTCGTTTTCTTTCTCTCCCCTCCCTTCTTCCTTTTCCCCTCTCTTTATCTGTCTCTCTTTATCTTTGTTCCCTTCACCTCTCTCGCCTTTTTTGGTAGACCCATATCTCTCCTCGTGCAAGGGGGAGAGAACCTGCCAGTGTGCCCTAGCTTACCTGGGGCTTTTGTACACATGGGCTCCAAGTTTCCCAAAGGTCCTCCCGGCATAAGGCAGAAAGCTCCATGTGGTATAAAGTCAGGCTGATCTCTGATGAATGCAAGTTCTTAAAAGCAACCAGAGGCAGCCTGCTTCCTTCTGCTCTTGCAGAGAGCCAGGCTGCTGTCTAAGGGCAGATCAATCTAACTTATATCACTTGGGGTGTGAACCCCCCACCCTTAAGTGACACAAGTTTTATGCTGTTCATGTTGATGCTATGTTAGCAGGAGACGCTCTCCCATCGATATAGTTGACGCTTCTCCATTTGATGGAGAAATGCCCATAGGAAAGCGCTCTCCTGTTGGCATAGCACGTCTTCACCAGATGCGCTACTGTGATGCAGCTGCATCCTAGGACCAAGAGAAGCAGCTGCTGCTGTTGAATAGAACAGGTCTTGCTGCTGAGCTCACAGCACAGCTGGGAAGTTGACTAGGTAAGTGGTAGGGACAGAGAGGACCCAGTGGAAACAAGAATTGGGGGAATTTTGGCATGCCTTACAGTGTGCTGTCCCTGGGTGCTCGGCTATGTATTTATTTGTATCTAGTGACTGTCTTTCTTACCTGGGCACATTACACGATTTACATCAAATGCATCAATAAAATAAAGCAGGGTGCTCAGATAAGGGCAACAGCTATAGGTTAAAATAGCATAGGTCTCATGGTTTACTCCTCCCAACCAACTTTACCCAAGTAAGCCTCCCAGTCTGTCAGCCTCCCAGTCTGTCAGCCTCCCCAGTCCATTTAAAAATAAAAATCAAATTCTGCCAACTATACATATCAGCCAGCGGAGTAGCTGAAGAGAGCAAGGGAGAACAACAAAGAAAACATGGACTAGCAGAGACGAATCAAAGCTGGCCAGCAAATGAAGTGGAAGGTGGTGGAGAGATTTCTGGAGGGTGCTATGTAATAACTTTGAAGGCCATGGCAGTACCTTGGAGGGCTAGAGAAATGTCCAAAAGCATCTGAACTCAGGACCAAACACAAGTCAGAAGATTTTCTTTACTCTCCTCTAGCACAGTCAGGCAGCAGAATAAAAGGCTGTAAATGAAATAGTATCCTAGGAAATAGGAACTGTTCCATTATCTTCCAGTTCTCTATTACACTCCCTATCAGCTCCATCTGAAGCCCAACCACCGCCGAAGATGAAACAGGATTAAACTTTCACAGCAACAACAGCAGCAGCTCCAGCTCATCTCAACTAATTTCCATTACCAAAAAGGAAAATTGCCACCATCTTTGATACCTTTGAGGATACCAAAGAAGAAAAATGTTCTCTCTAAAAACTCTCCCCAGCTAAAGGGAAAGGGAACAAGAAACGTTAAAGTGAAAGTCGTACTGAATACTTTGCATTTCAAATGCTTTCAGTCTTTTTCCTTCTCTGTAGCTTTAAGAAAGGATTAAAAGGATTTTTAGCGGTATGTTTGCCATGGTTCTACGCAGGCTGACATCTCTGTAGACCAAACCCCGGAGCTTGTTTAACACTGTTTAACGTTGGACAGTGACTGGGTTACATTAACACTGTTGGTGCATATACGCCATCTAAGTTAAGACAAAAGACGGTTACTCACCTTTGTAACTGTTGTTCTTCGAGATGTGTTGCTCATATTCATTCCAAGTAGGTGTGTGCGCGCCGCGTGCACGTTCGTCGGAAGAATTTTCCCCTAGCAACACCCGGCGGGTCGGCAG
>NC_133769.1:68472149-68473506 GCF_003597395.2 Chelonoidis abingdonii | reverse complement strand
AACACATGAAAAGACCTAGGTTTACAATTTACGATTAAAACTCTACTATCTACACAATATACATAGATATAAAATGTAAAAACTTAAATCTTAGAAACAGTAGCCAATCAGTTGTTTTAATTGTCATACTTGAATTCAGCACATCAAAATACATAATAAATACCACATTTTATCTGTGAAGCAGATGACTTCTCAAAAATTGTAGACCAGTGTATTCTATGATCACAATAATGACTTCAGTGCTATGTTCTAGGGATTAATGACTGAGTGGAGTTAATAGGCTGATCTGGATCATCAACTCCTCCTAAATTGTCATTAATCCCCAGAAAATGCTCTGCCCCTCAGTTGTTATTGCTAAAGCAATCATCAGGCTCAATGACAGAGGTGCACTGGGTTAATTTTACACCCATTGCAAAGCCTCACAAGAGGCCAGAGCAGTCATTCCTTTTGAATGGCTTTCCCCATATTTTACTATGGTGAAAGAAGTTGTTGCATTGCAATAATCAAACATAGTCAACTCTGGTTTCCACCTTAACGTAAGTTTTACAATATTACATGTTGTTCACACACTTTTAAATTACATTCAGCTTTAAAAGTTGATTTCAGACTGACTTAAATATTGTTTCTGCCTGGAATAGTATTGATCTGAAATCTGGAAGATATATTCCATGTGTATTGTGCTAATAGGGTCACTTTCTAATAGTGCTTGCCTGAATGTCTTTAGCTTGTAGGAGCATCACTCTGATTAAATGGCATGCAATCAATGTGAAGCTACATTATTTGTCGGGCTTGACTAGTGGTTCTTTGGATATTGGTGCTATATGTTATCTCCTGTCATAAACAGATAGTAGGAGTTAATAGAACAAACGTACTTGATATCTCTTTTAACTGTGAAGGGTTAACAAGTTCAGTAGGCCTGTCTGTCACCTGACCAGAGGACCAATCAGGGGACAGGATACTTTCAAATCGTGAGGAAGGGAAGTTTCTGTGTGTGCTGTTAGTTTTTGGTTGTTGTTCTCTCTGGGTTCTGAGTGACCAGACGTGCAATCAGGTTTCTCTCCAATACAGGCTCTTATAAGTTTAAAATAGTGAGTACTAAGTAGATCAGGCGAGTTAGGTTTATGTTTGTTTTCTTTATTTGCAAATGTGCATTTGGCTGGAAGGAGTTTTAATTGTGCATTTGGCGGGAAGGAGTTCAAATTTGTATTTTTGCTGAAAGGATTTTAATTTGTACTTGTATACTTAGGCTGGGAGGGTATTCCCAGTGTCTATAGCTGAAAGACCAAGCGGCTTGCCTGCGGAGGTCCCACCGGTCTGGCACAAGCGGCTTGCCTGCGGAGGTCCCACCGGTCTGGCA
>NC_133769.1:68443594-68464198 GCF_003597395.2 Chelonoidis abingdonii | reverse complement strand
CGGATTCGGCAGCAATTCGGCGGCGGGTACGCTGAAGCCGCAGGACTGGCGGACCTCCTGCAGGCAAGCCACCGAAGGCTGCCTGATTGCCGTGCTTGGGGCGGCAAAAAAGCTAGAGTCACTGCTGCATAAATGCCCTCTAATGAAAGCTGTTAAAATGCCTCTGTGCTTTGACTCAAGATGTGTCCTAAGCAAGCTAAAGGGCACGGAGTTCACACTGTGCAAAAAATTCATGCAGGGGCTAGTGCCAGGTAAGTCACAGTGTAATAGCCTGCTTCAGCACTTGCCTCCTCCACCATATCCAGAATGTGTATCTAGGAGCAAATCTTGCCCTATGTGCCTCCCACAGCTATGAAGGGCCTTGACTTCACAGAACTGATGTGGTTCCACTGTGGAAAGTGGACAGGTTGTCAGTGCCATGTTCAAGGTGTCCATTTCCCCTCCCTCAGCAATCTGCAGAGTCATGCTGTCCAGGAACTTATTATGGCCTACTTGCAGGTAGATTTTCATGAGGACAAGGCCAGAGGAATAACCAGTATGTGATTCACTAGCCATTTCCCCCCACCCAAGGCTGGCGCTTTCATTTAGGTGACTTAGGCAGTCGCCTAGGGAGCCAGCATTATGGGGGAGGGAGTATTTTGCCGGGGGGGCAGCAGGAGGCTCTGCTGGAGCTGCCACAGTCGTGCCTGCGGAGGGTCTGCTGGTCTCACAGCTCTAGTGGACCTGCCGCAGGCATTTCTGCGGACGGTTCACTGGTCCCGCAGCTAGGGTGGACTGCTGTTCTGAGACCACAAACTCAGCCAGGGAGGAGCCTAGTTCTCATGCCACAGCCTGGAGAGGTGACTTCTTCCTGAAACACCACAGTCTCATTATTCAAGCCTTGCGCTGGGCTGAGGATTCTGCCCTTACCAAAAACCATGAGGCCCTGGGTGTTAGCAGACATGGAAAATACTACAATGAAATCAGCCTCCCACAGAAGCATAAGAATCAGTTTGAGTTACTTGGCTTGACTCCCTTTCTTCCACTCTCACTCGTGTGTATGCACACACCTGCCTGTGGCACTATATGTAAGATACCATATTTGCTGCGTGATCTACATATTCTGCTCAATGTCTTCCTTGAACTTGATCACACGTCATGTGCAATTGGAAACTAACAATAAGAAACATATTGGAGTTGACCTATTAAAAGGCTTTAGAGGGTTCAATCAGTTATTCTGCTAAGAATAGAAATATTCTAAATAAGCTACCACTGGACAACAATTGGCCATACAACAGCTTGAACAAAAAGTCTGTCTAACTTTTATTATATTTAAATGTAATAGAGATTATAAACCTTTCACATTTCAACCTACATAATGAGTGAGTTCATGCAGGATGTCAGGTGTTACCTTTGTTTTAATATTTCATTCTCTTTGTTGGCATGCATAGAAGAGCAGAGGAATACATTTAGAACTGGTATTTTACTTACAGTAAGAGTTGATAATCATGGGCACAGAGTTGATAGATTACCTCAATAGATTAATGCTCTTAACAATTTGGACTTTTTGATGGCTAAGCACTATGGGAGCATGGTTGGCAACTTTTAACACCTCTACTTGATCACACTTCCACTAGGGCCAATTTACAAGTATTGTAAGTGCTAGAATTATGCCGAATTCTAATCTTTACATGAGATACCTGGTTGATGAGTGCTGCAATTTTTTTTTTTTTTGCCATATATTCTGAGTTATAGAAAGTATGTCTTCAGAGGAAGCCTCCCCCACTTTCACAGGGAATATACTATGGTGGGTTCCTTAGTATGATAGAAAGTTATTCAAGAGACTATCCCCTCAAATGCATATTGCCTAGCTGCCTGAATTTGAGCCCACTGACTAAGACCTTACTTTGGGATGTTAGAAAATGCCATTTAAGAGTTCAACGGAGGGAGGGGGAAACTTTGAGCAGTTCTTCCAGCTCTGATTTTTTGAAGAAAAAAATGTAAGTGAATCTAATTTGGGAGCATTTGTTGTGATTTTCTATCTTTTTTTAGGAAGTCATACAGGTTTACTACGACAAAATTACCAATGCAGACTCCTTTTGCTTGGTTTGAATCTAGGACTATCAAAGCTAAACAGCATGAGCCTCTATGGCTTGAACTAAAGGAGCAACTCCTGCAGCTAGTCACATTGGTAGATTCTTATCCTCTCATGTGCAGTAGCCACTAGAAGACAGCTAAAACTGCAAAGCTCCAGTTTAGACAAACCCTAAAACAGGCTAAGGATGGGACCCACAAAAGGATTTAGGTATTTACTTCTGGGGGAATTCTGCACTACTGAGCATGCACAGAATTTATGTCGCCCACAGATTTCTTTGCTTCCCAACAGAAAAATGACTTTCTGATGGGGAAGCAAAGGGAAGCCACAAGAGCGGCCACAAGACCTTTCCCAGCAGTATGTTTCACGTGCTCAGGGCAGCCAACAGAAAGGTAAATCACTGTGGGGCAAGGGGCAGGACTGGGCAAGACCTGGCTGGTGGCTCCAACCCTGTGCCGAGCTCAGCTGCTAGTCCCAACTGGGCTGGGGAGGACTGGACTTCCTCTTTTCCCTGCATGGCATCTGGGGCCGTGTCAGACCCACCCCCATATTTCTCCCCTGACTGTAGGAAGCTCTGAAAACTCTTCCCCTACTTGCACTTCCTGCACCCATCGCTCCTCAGCTTAAGGGGGAAAGATCACTGTACAGGGAGCTGCTCCCCCATCTGCCCGAGCACTGTGCATTCAGACCCCCTCATAACCAGACTCTGCCACCGAGCCTCATTGCCTCACGCACTCAGAACCCCCTGACAAGCCCCACTCCACCTGCACCACCCCAAGGAACCATCTGCCCCTGGATCCCCACCCTACCAAGCCCCAGACAGCTGCACCTTGATCCCCACCACACTGAGCCCCACTACCCCAGCATCTCGACCCCCATGCTGAGCCCCACACATCAAGACCCCCCGGCTAGTTTCTATCCCTCCCACATCCAGACCCTCCCTGATGAGCCCTACCTGGATCCCCTTGAAAAGTCCCATTACTGTTGCATCCAGAGCCCCCCAACAAGCCCCTGTGCATCCAGATCCATCCCTGCACCCAGATCCCCCACTAAGCCACCAACACCCAGATTGCCCCCCACAGCACCCTCTTAACCCACACCTGGATCCCCTACACTAAGCCCCTCCACATTTGGATCCTGCCTTGCTGAGCCTGCCTGCCCAATACCTGGTGCACCTGGCACAGGGGAGCAGAGCCCTGGGGTGATTCTGGGGCAGGCCCAGTCCTTGCCCTGTGTCAGGGTTGAGTGCAACCTCACCTGGGGGTAGGGGGAGCTGCACAGTAAGCTCCCACCTCTATGCAGCCAGTGGTCTGTGCTCCCCAATGCCACGCTAGAGCCTCCACATTTATTTGACAAATAAAATTTGCAGAATTTTGCAGAATTTAAAAATATTGTGCACAGGATTTTTAATTTTTTGGTGCAGAATGTCCTCAGGAGTAGATATTGCAATGCTCAGACTAACCTCTGGTTAGACAGTGCTAGGTCAACAGCACAGCTTCTCCCATCAACATAGCTACCACCTCTTTCAGAGGGGGATTAACTACACTGACAGGAGAAGCTCTTGCATTGGCGAAGTAGCATCTTCCCTAAAGCATTACAACAGTGCAGCTGCACCATTGTATGTGAAAACAAGCCCTCAGCCCAGGCTACACCTACCTCTGCTAACAATCCACAGCCAAGGCCCTTCTCCTGCAGTCAGGCAGCTTAGGTGCCTAAGTCATTTCTTGTGACAAGGGGTTAGATGCCTGCCTTGCTCCACATCAAATGACTGCTGGAAGTGCCCATCTTAACTTTCATCCCAGTGGTCTGAGCATTCATGTGGGATGTGGGGGACCTGGGCTCTATACCCTGCACTACAGGACTGTTAGAAAGGATTTGAATGGGGGGGGGGGGGGGATCTCCCACTACTCAGGAAACAAGTGTTCTAACCACTGAGCAATGGGACATTCTGATAGGTGTGCCCTCACTTTCTAAGGTGGAAGCTATTCCACTTTCTATAAATAATTAAACTCTCATTGGAGCAGGGGAATTGGATCTTGGGTCTCCTACCTCCCAACTGGGTGCCACAACCACTGGATTACAGAATTATTTTCTCACTTGCTCTCTCTTTCTGGCCCAGTGACTAAGTATTCTCCAAAGCTGAACAGCTTCCATAGGTGAAATCGAGAACCAAACACTTCACAATATCCCATAGCTCAGTGGTTAGAGCACTTTCCTGAGAGATGGGAAAGCCCTGTTTAAATCTTCTTCCTGTTATGTCCCTGTAGTAGGTAGGAAAATGATCACAGGGCTTGCTTATACTCACCAGAGGTATTCAGAAGATCCTTTAATGCAGTGGTTCTCAACCTTTCCAGACTACACTACACCCCCCCTCCCCTTGCAGGAGTCTGATTTGTCTTGCGTACCCAAAGTTTCACTTCACTTAAAAACTACTTGCTCACAAAATCAGACATAAAAATACAAAAAAGCCACACTTTTCCTGAAAAATTGCTGACTTTCTCATTGTTACCATATATTTATAAAATAAGTCGCTCGGAATATAAATATTGCACTTAAGTTTCAGTGTGATATTTGAGCCTGGTTTTCACTTGTGAGCCTGGTCTGAAGCCTGAGTCCCAGGAAGCAGGGCTGAAGCATTTAACTTAGTTTTGTCCTGCTTGCCTCCCCCTCCCCCAATGCCAGCCCTGCACTTGCGATCCCCCATAACCTGTGCTTGACCTTCCTGGGGGCTGCAGCCCCCAGGCTGAGAAACACTGATCTAGATCAATTGAGTATCCATCCACTGGAAGACATCTGCATACCCCCAGGGGCATACCTAGCCCCCATAGAGAACCACTGCTTTAATTCTCTGCTGGGTATGGCTGAGGTTCATTTAAATAAGGCAGTTTACACACAGCGCTACCTAGTGTCTGAACAGGAAAATAGAGTTTAGCATTCTACTATACTTTCCTCATCAAGCTGAGGGCAAGATTGAATGTTGGTATTCCACATCGTAGGTTAGCACTGTAACCTGTGGGCTAAGAGTATAAAATGAGCACTAGCACCAGCACTAGCACCACCACCAGTCTCAGCTATTGAATAGGTCCTGATCTGGGAGGTAAGCTCTGAGCAAACATCTACCAGATCAGGCCCTGCAAGCAAAACAGGCACTCCTCCACCTATCTTCCCCTTGTTTGGGGATTGCACTGGGACTCCAGATGCCTAGAATGGTGCAGCAGTACACATGCCCAGAGGCAGAAACAAAGGGAGCTTTTAGACTGAAAATTTAGGCCCTGAGCTAAGTTCCCTGTAAGCTGTGCGGCTGTGCAGCAGTCTATTTAGTGCCGCACAGGTGCTCAGGGAGCCCACTCGGGGACCTGCAGAGGCCAGAGGCACCTCTCTACCTAGCCTGGCTCCCAACCTGCCGTGACTGGGGGAGGGATGGCCCACCTCCAACCCCAATTCTGCTGCAGCTCAGACCTACCATGGCCAGGGGCCCCCTCTGCTGGCCCCAGTTCTGCCTTGGCCCAAACCTGCTGCTGCAACCCTCCTCCAGCCCAAACCCAGCCTATTCTGCAGTCCCAGCCCCGGAGATGCTGTGGCAGGGAGAGGCACCTCTCTCCCCCAGCCCAGGTGCTGCTGTGGGGAAAGAGAGCTGGGGAGAGTCCTCTCTCCATGCCATAGCCCCAGAGCACCCTTCTGCACCCCAAATCCCTCATTCCTACCCCAGAGCCCGCACCCCCAGCCAGAGCCCTCATCCCCTGCACCCCAACCCTCTGCCCTAGCCCTGAGCCCCTCATCCCTGGTCTCACCCCAGAGCCTTCACCCCCAACCAGAATCTTTATAGCCCTGCACCCCAACCCTCTTCCCCAGCCCTGAGACCCTTCCCACATTCCAAACCCATTGATCCCACCCTCACTACATGAATTTTGTCATGTGTACCAATGTGGAGGTGATGTGTCACACATTACTTCCATATTAGTGCACATAACAAAATTCACTCTGCACATGAGTGGGAAAAATTAGAGGGACCACTGGCCCTGAGTGAATTTAGGCCACCTACAAGGTTAGGCAGCAACCAAATAGGGGTTTTGTGGATTATAGTGCAGCCAAAATCTTGGATCTAGGTGCCTAAAAATCTTTGTGGATCTGGGCCTAAAACCTCCCAGATGACCTGGTGAGACTAAGCCATATAATCACAGATAGCATTTCTGCCACAGCTGGAACATTTGTGGTTTTTGACTTGATTTCATAACAAGAAAAATTCTGGATAGTTTCTGGGATTTTCACAGGAGCCTAAACAAGACAAAGGCATCCAGCTCCCCTTGAACTTCAGCAGGATTTGGACATCTAACTCCAGAAGGCTCCTTTGAAAATCTCACCCCTAGTGTGTTGCCTTCCACTGTGTGGTCAGCCTCAGTTCCCTTTGTGAAGGGTCAAAGTGTGCTCCTGTAGAAGGACTGAACAGAGACTCATTGAGTGTTGGAGTCCAGAGCTGTTTCTTGAATCGATTCAGTTACAGGTCAATGCATTGTACACCTGCAGAGGTTCCTATAGGAAATAAGCTACTGTACATAAATCCACTCAAGAAAGATACTGATATTCTATTTAAGACCACCTGTGTTTCATACAATGTAATTTTAGTTTCATTGTGTACTTTCCAGTTATAAGAACAAAATTAGAAACTAAGTTTAACTGAGTCCATGGAAAATAAAAATAGAGGAAGTTTGAGATTATTACATTGCTTACTTTGCAAGACAGAGGAAGCTACAATCATAAGGAAAGGAGTTTTTTTTAATTAAGCCCTCATTCAACTGCCAGGGGCACTTAGGGACATATGCAAGAGTTTAAGATGAGTTGTTGTTGGTTTTTTTTGTGGGGAGGGGGGAGGTTGGTTTTGCATGAGCTACTAAGGGCTGGTCTACACTAGGAATTTACAGTGGCGTAGCTACATCCCTCAGGGTGTGAAAAATTCACACACACACACACCTCCCCCAAATGATGTAACTAAACTGACCTACCCTCAACAGATTCTTCCATTGATCTAGCTATTGCCTCTCAGGAGGTGGATTACCTATGCCAAGGAGAGTACTCCTTCTGTTGGCATAGGTAGTGTCTACAGTGAAGCGCTCCAGCAACGCAGCTGCAGCAATGCCACTGTGGTATTTCAAGTGTAGACAAATCCCAAGACTCTACATGAGTAAATTCTCTGATTAAAGTCCCTGCACCACCTTTAAAGATATTAGAACTCATTGTCAGTGATAACAGTTAATCCCCAGTTATGGCTAAATTAAAAATCAATTTTAAACATATGTTCAGTGCTGAATTATTTCTCTGTAGGTGGCTTTTACACTAGTCTGTAGTATACAGACACTTCAGCCAATTTCCCACTGGGAAGTCAGTTAGCAAGCTTCCTTTCTCAGTTAGAAAACTAAAAATTCTTCAGATGAACAAGTTAATGGCACACAGCTATCTCTTTACATCATCTCCACATAACATAGGCCAAAAACAATGAAGGAGCAAGCCAAGGGGAAAAAAGCAGGTATAACAGCATCTTACCAACTTCATCGAAGCTTAGATTCTGAAGATGGCCCTGTGATAGAGACGTCTTGGGGAAAGGATCCCCTGTTCTTTGCAATCAACTCTGACCTCAGACCCGACAAACTCATTACACCAAACATCTTACAGGATATTTGTCCATAAAGAGTAACATGTAAGCTATGTACAGAAGGCTCATATTTTGTCAAGACGCAGTCATTGGGAGATGTATGTTGGGGTAATATTTAAGGAATAATCTATTTATATTCAAAGTTTGCTTTATAGACTTGGAATAGAAATTAATCACCAGTAGGTAACATGGCCTGATGATGACCCATTCAAAGTAAGAGGGAGTTATCACCCCTCCCTAGTGAGCCAGCAAGGTAATACAAGGTACTGTCTACCCTCCCCACAGTCAATGGAAAACCAGAGACAACAACAATCCAAACCACTTAAAAGGTAGAAAAGAAACTCTGCAATAAGGCAGGGATTCACTCTGCCTGTGAACAGAAAGACTGCTTGCAGTATAACAATATAGGGAAAGGCACTCTGGAGCCATTTACACAGGAAAACCTCTGGTGGGACTGCGAGAGTCTTTCATGAACATTCAGATCCTGTTCTTGAAAAGCCAGCCTACTTTGCAATGGACTGAACTCTTTTGGGGCGGGGAGGGGTGGTGGTGGAAGGAAAAGAATCTCCTTTATTAGGTAGGAAAGATAACTATTGAGAAGTTTACATCCAGGTTTGCATGTTATGGTTGTTGTGTTGTAACCTCTTGTTTCCACCATTTCTAGAGAAATCTTTATTTTTTAAGCAAACCTTTCTTTTTATTATAAAGTGCTCACAAGAGCTGTGTGGATTACAGGAGCGGTGGTTTAAGATAAAACTGGTAAATTAGGACACACTGTGCCCTTGGGGATAGAGGATCTGAAATTTCTGTAAGTAGTCAGTATCGGGGTTGGTTAGCCCAGGGGAATGCTGTGACATTCTGTTCAGGGCAGCCCAGATCTGTAAGCCAATGTGATCTCTCTGGCTCAGAGAGAGTGAGCTTTACTGGAGGTTAGGCTGTGTGTCAGCTCCCTGCCATAATCACTTGGTCTTCCTCACCAGCAAACTCCTTGCGATGCTGCCAGCGTAAGCCTTGCCTTGCAGGTAACAATCAGTGCACCCCAGTTTCTGAGTTGCCCAGAGACGTCTCTCTGCGGTGCCCAGGAACTCTCACTGTAACACTCCCAGAAATGATTAAATTTGCAGCCTCCAAAGAGACATTGCACACAGCAGCCTCTTAGGTTAGCTGAAGATTCACACCGCTCATTAATACATAGCACAGAGGTGGTTTTTAAATAAAAAGAGAATATGTTTATTAATAAAGAGCAGAGATTTAAGTGATACTAAGCAACAGAAAAGAGACAGGTATGGTTACAAACAAAACAAAACTATTCAGTTTTCTGGGATCCAAGGGTTAACAGATTGCAGTCCTGGTCCCAGGCAATTTGTCAACCAGATACTTCAACCCAAATGGCTGAAGGATCCACCTTTCACACATTCCAAGAGATCTGGCCTCTTTGTCTTTTAAGTAATAGATAATTCATGATGTTTTGCACCCCTTATATTACCCAAAGTCTGCTGTCTCTGCCTGAAGAGCCAGAAAAGCTTTCTGGGGGTGCAGACTCTACTAAGCTGTTTCCTTTTCTGCTTGTTAGCTTTGTTTACCTCATATGTAAATGTCCTTTAATTGTCCTCTGCCTGCCAGTCAGAGAGGGGAATCCACATTCCTTTATCTAGGGCAGGCTTGATTTATGCACAGCCTCCAGAACACATTCTAAGAACCTGTTTCTAGCTAATATACAGCCATTTTGTGCTGCCAACTTCCTGGTTTTATACCAGCCCCTCCTGTTCCTTCTCAGCTGGGCTCCATCAGTTGGGGTTGCTTAGGCCTTCTATCTGGTTAATTGGCCCCATCTCAGCCTCATTAACCCTTTCCAGGCTATTGTCGGGTCAACATCACATTGCAGAGTAACAAGTTGACTCGCAGTCCTGGGTGCCCAGAGAACCATCACACACACACACCTCTGCACTGGTACAGAGATCTTCACTCCTTATTTATGTTCTGAGGGCCAGATTTTTACAGGTATTTAAGTGCATAAAAGTGAAGATAGGTGCCTAGTGGGATTTTCAAAATGATCGACCTTAATATCTTTGAAAAATTGGTCCTGGCAGGTGATGCCTCTCAAGGTATGTCTACATTGCCATGGAAGGTGTGGTTACAGCTTGCATAACCACACTGGCTTTAATTTGATTAACACAGCTCAAAGTAGCAGTTATGACATGGCAGCACAGGCATCCGTATGGGCTGTACAGCACCAGGGTACATTGTTAGCCCACGCTGAAGTCTGCACAGCCGTGTATTCACTGGTAGTTTTAACTGTGCTAGCTAGATTAAAAGAAATGCAGATATGCTTATAGCTGCAATCACACCTTCCATTACTGTGCAGACATACCCTTAGAAAGGTAAAGACACACACCAAATGGGTGGCAGGTACAGTTAGTAAAGATCTAGCAGTAGCACTCAATGACTTCAACCCCAAATGTTTTTAATCTTCATCACTTTATTCTGAGCTCAAACCAACGGGATGCTGAACAAACCACTTAAGCACATGTTTAACTTTAAGCATGTGAGTAGCCTCATTTACTTAATGTCCCAAAGTGAGAAATTAATGTGACTACGATCAAGCTTAAAGTTAAGCATGTGCTTAAGTGCTTTGCTGGAGGAGGCCAGAGTACTCAGCTCCTTGCAGAACTGAGCCCTTAACAAGATTTAGCCAAAGCAAATCTAGCAGTCCTGAATCTGGATGTATGTCATGGGTCTAATATGTATTTGTTTTTACAATTTGATTGATTCATGTTTTATTTGGGGCAGTTTTATATGCTGCGGGGAGTTAAAGCTGTAGTTATATATGACATCTTCCAAAGAAACGCAATAAAATAATGTACTATGCCTTTATTTCTGAGTATATTGATTCTTGCTTCCATAGAAACATGCAAGTGAAATTATAAAGGAAGGAATAATTTAGAATTCAACTGTGCATGATGAATCATGAATGATACACATTCTCCACTGTGATTTACAACAAAACCTGACTTCAATGGCAGTTTAAAACACATAATCTTTTCAAGGAAACTTATTCAGAAAATAGAATCATGTTTTCCAATTAAATGTGTGTGATGGGTTATGCCCCTTAGGAAGCCACTTGATGTGCTGAGATACCACTGAGTCTACCTCTTCTGCCAGCATGGGCCCCCTTTAACCTGTCTTGCTGAGCCAGGATATTACAGCCTTTTCTAACACACACAGGCAGGGCCACATCCAGCTGCAGATCAGCTTTGGGAAGTCTCAGCTTAAGGGACTTGCTTCAGCACTCAAGTGTCCACCTCCCTTGGAGTGAAGGCCCAGAGGTATATTATGAAATCTGCCTCCTCCCTTAATGTGGAGGAAGGTATGCACAACTTCTCCCCTGACCCCCAGTTAGAAATTACAGAAACTGGGATATATTATAAACAAAACAAATTTTATTAACTATAAAAGGCAGATTTTAAGTGGTAAAAGGGGTAGCAAACAGAACAAAGCTGATTACTAAGGCCTGGTCTACACGGGGGGTGGGGGAGGGGTGAGGGTTGATGTAAGATACACAACTTCAGCTATAGGAATAGTGTAGCTGAAGTCGACGTATCTTATTTTGACTTACCTCCCAGCCTCACAGTATGGGATCGATGGCCGCGGCTTTCCGGTCAACTCCACTTCCGCCTCTCGCCCTGGTGGAGTTCCGGAGTCGATGGGAGTACGTTCGGGGATCAATTTATCGCATCTAGATGAGACACAATAAATCAATCCCCGATAGATTGATCGCTACCCACCAATCCGGTGGGTAGTGTGGACGTACCCTAAGCAAAAGAAACCTAACACACAAACTAAGCTAGTTTTACTAAAGAAATTGGTTACAAATAGTATTTTTCAGCCTAGATATTGTTGTAGGCAGATGACAGAATGTCTTTGAAAGGCCGCTGCACTAGCATTCCGAAAGGGGAGGAGGACTATCCAGGTCCTCAGGTGACTCAGACCCATGTCTCTGCATGGCTGTGGCAACCATTGCTCCAGTGTCCACAAGAAGACTCAAGCTCTTTCACAATTCATTGTTTCTGCTAATGGCCCATTAGCCCTGTCTGGCTTTTCCATTGTTGTACCTGATGGGCTGGTTGGGGTTAACACCCAAAGTAACACATTCCTAATACAGATACATAGTTAATATTCCTAACTTCAGATACAGAAATTACACACGCATATAAATTGGATAATCACGTTCAATAAATCACAAAGTACATCTCAGGTATGTCATATTCATATCATAAGCATATTTTCATAAGGAATATGGAATGGAATGTCACAATATTTTCAATTATATCAATGAAAATGTAAACTCAAATATTAACTCTGACCTACACGGATACAACCCCTAGCACTGGATCCCATCTCCATATCGTTCTTTGTGCCAGCCACCAGGGACCTATTATTTGTACAACCATCTTTAGGCCCCTTTGTGCATATGCATTATGATACAGTGATTACATGATCACATACTACTTTTTCCACAGAACTCCTGCCTCATTAAGTGCACTGAGCATTTTATAAAGTGTTTTGGGGCGTTTATGGTTGAAATGTACTATGTAAAAGTAAGTGTCATGCATAATCATGCTTTTTTGGGGGTCATTTTATATCTCACATTGAAATGCAGGGGGATATAATCTAAACCCTTGCATAAGGGGGGAGACAGGCTGCCTGGGGTTTATATCACGCACAGTGCAATATTAATGGACTGAAACATACTTTGAAATTTTGTCTTTCAAATCATTACGAAACCTTACAGCCCAACATTGATGGCTGTTCAGATATAAAATATCCCAGGTTATTAAAAATAAAGAGCAGGGGAATAAACCTATGTTTGGCCCACATTCCCTCACAATACAACAGGTTCTAATGTCCTCAGTTGTATGTGATCAATTGCTGAGCATGTATCAGGTGCCAGATTTGCCTGCAAAGCTATTGCACTGCTAATTAGTAATTCATTATTGCAAAGCACTTTGGAATACTTTGAATTGATGAAGTGCTATATTAAACCGAATTCTATTTTGTACTATGCTATATAAAAATGCAGCCATGGTTCCAAGGAAGACACATGTGCATGGAAAATCAAAAAAGGGCAGAACAAAGTCTGGGCCTGCAGTGCAAAAACCCACAGATCGTTCTTATTTAGGAAAAATCAATTTAAAAACAATCCCAGCAGTTAATTAGAATGTTCAGATGATTTTTGGTAGATATCAGAAACTGTCCTTGTGATTTTAAATAAAGATAAGAAATCTAGTGAAGATTTCATAATTATGCTGTGTAACTAGGGTAGCATGGCTTAATGGTAGGGGGCATCAGACCGGGAGTTGGGAGACCTGCTTTGCTACTGACCTACCATGTGACCTTGGGCAAATCACTTAACCTATGCTCTTCTGTTTCCCCTTCCATCCTCTGTCTGTCTTGTCTATTTAGATTGTAAACTTTTTGAAAAAGGGATGGTCTCTCAATGGATATTTGCACAGTCTCTAGTACAATGGAGCCCTGATCTGAGTCGAAGACTCCAGCTACAGTAATTGATGATAAAGTTGTACAAGATTAACATAAGAAGTTGCCTTTTGACTTTGACCTGTAATTAGAAACTCATATGCCATTTGCTCTGTGTCATATATTACTTTTCTTTCCCCCTTGCTATCTAAACCCTACTGAAGTCAGTGTTAGGCTCTTGGTTGACTTTGGTGGCCTTGGATCTGGCCTACCATATTCCTGCTTAATGCTTGCCCCATAAATTTGTGCAGTAAAAAAATAATATAGCACACCCTTTACAAACCAGCTTTGGTAGGTCCTTCTCTGTGGCAGATTCCCCTTCCAGGATGCTGGCACCTCAGACTGAGGGCAGGATCCCTTCTGGTGCAAGCTGCAGCTTGAGCTTTACATGGCCACCCCCATGTGGAAGGTAGTTGTCTTCATATAAATTTAGTGTCAAAGCTAAAAGATGAACCTTGCTCACTTCAACACCTAGTCACTACTCCCCGCATTCTCCACCAGGGAAAGGACATCTTTGTTGCTAAAGCTCCAGAAGACCTGGATTCTGTTCTGGATTCTGTCCTTGATTCTGCCACAGGCTTCCTGAATTTAAGACCTTGGACTTAACTCTCAATATCAAGTCAGCTACCAATCCCAAGTTCACATTTTGTGGGAGGTAGATACAGACTGGTGGACCAGTTAATTTATACCCTTTGAAAGACCTATTTTATTACTGTGCACGTTGCCCTTTATGTTTCAGCACTATCCCAAACTGTATCATTTTTCAAAATGCTGAGGCTCTAAAACCAAGTGACAGTGGATCGCAGGGCAGGCACTTTTATTCAGAGAAACTGTTTTTTTATAGCTTCATCTCTGGAAGTGGAACATGTCCTAAGGTATAATTTATAACATATATTAATGATGTGATGCTTCCTTTTACTTCCTCTCGGGCATATGACTCAGTATGTAATGAGAAAGACAAGATGAAAAGTTTTGCTATAGCAAACAAAAAAGATTTGTTATGATTTTCCAATCTGTCTTTAAAGCTTTTTGTACATGTGGAAAAATCAGGTGGCATTAAATTTCATATTCATTATAGCTGGTCAGATATTTTTTAAAAAATGATTCATTTACATGTTTTGCTTTGTAACTTATGGGACATGTTTAGTCATTTTTGTTATAACCGTGTCTGTCTTTCCATTTGGACTGTATTCCTATATCAGATGAGAAATAAAGAAACCCTTTTCAGAGATAAGAGGAAACCCTCCAGACAACCCTTTTGGGACTGTTTCAGTATATATAAAATATTATATTATAGAGATATACTGTTACAATGTGCTTAGACTGATTACTTCACCAAGTTGATTTATTTAGGACTATTGTGTGAGGGGGGGGAAGGTGGTGTGGTTTCTGTGTAGTTTAATTCCCCCTGACTCAGTTAACTGTTACTTTATGCAGTACAGTTAATGACAGGGTCATGTGGAAGACAAGAGGTTTATAGCAGAATGAGTAGTAAGGCATGTACTAAAGCCATCATGGCGGGAATGCATTCCACACTACTCTGTTCTGCTTTCCACCTGGGAATGTTTGTCCACCTTGCTGGGGCTCTTGATAAAAAGACAAATGGCCTACGGTTGGTCTCATTTAGCAGCTAACATTCGCACCACAGTCAGGAAGCTTTACAAAGAATTAGTATAGAGATGGAGAGAATTTGGCGGAAGGAAAGCTAATTAGGGCATCTGAGGAAAACAAGCTGGAAAACAAGATTGAGATGAACTAAACAAAAACAGCCATTTCTTTCATACATTAAATTTGTGTGCATTCTGGCACTGAATGTCCTTGAGAAAGCGATCTCTGTGCAAAACCCAGTTACTTAGTTGCAGTTGGTATGTTGATGAGCTTATGATCTGTTAATGCCCTTTGCCCTCTCCTTAAATGTGCTTCAGGTTTAACTGCTTCTGTCTCTGCTCCTCCCTCAGATTTCAGTCATCAGTTTGCTGTTTGAGAGTAGGAGAGAAACCTCCCACACATGTATATACTCCTGGAGCCTGAAAATTCCACCTTTTAGAGTGAATTTCTCTGGATAACACTGAGTTCCTTTAAAAAAAAAAAGGAAACAGAACAGAACAAAAACAAAAAACTGCAAACATTTCTTTCCTGAAGACCAGGTGGAATTTTAAAACTTCAGGACTGTGAAAGCCTAATGCTGGGAGCCAGCTACAAGCAGGCAATGTGCTCACCAAACAATCACTAATATACTAAGAAAAGCTTTCTTATCATACTGCTGAGGTATGGGATCCCCGACCTATCTCTGTACAATTGGAATATTTTTGTGAGGGATTGCTTTGCTCCATTCCCTTCTGCTCTCCACTCCGTCCACTCACTATGTCTGATAAGACAAGATTGTTTTCATGGTCTCTAGCTCTGGAAATAAATATCTCTGCATCTGTGGGCTGTGGGAACATGAACCATTCTTTTATGGTAACAGTCTATGTAACTAGAAATGGGTTTAGATTTTGAAGTACCCCAAATTTGAGGGTGTTCAGACCCAAGTTCATCCCATTATACAGAGAGAGGGTCAGACATAAACTAAGGATTTGGGTTCTGGTTTTGAAACAATATTCTTTAGATGTCTGACAAGGTATCTGATTTAGGTACCTAGCTGCTTTCGAAAATCCCATTAAGAACCTATCTGCATCTTTGGGCTTTTCAAAATGTGGCCCAAGTCACTTTTGGAAATGAGACTTAGGTACTTTTGAAAATTTTACCTGTAGTGTGCTGCTTATTTGCATTTCAACAGTTCTAGTCTGCCTTTCCACTCACACCACACCCCCAACTTAAAAGACTGGATCATTTCCCATGGATCTTCTGCATATTAGGATAAGTACAATGATTGCATTGTATTAATCCCAAAATAAGCCTTTCCTCTCTAGTCTTTGGCTAGGCTAGACTAATGGCACATTATATGGATTTTAAATAAGGGGACTCCCTTTTTGCTGCTGTGGAACTCCTTTCCAGAGGATGTTGTGAAGGCCAAGACCATAACAGAGTTAAAAAAAGAACTAGATAAATTCATGGAGGATAGGTCCATCAACGGCTATTAGCCAGGATGGGCAGGAATGGTGTCCCTAGCCTCTGTTTGCCAGAAGCTGGGAATAAGCGACAGGAGATGGATCACTTGATGATTACCTGTTCTGTTCATTCTCTCTGAAGCACCTGGCACTGGCCATTGTCGGAAGACAGGATACTGGGCTAGATGGACCTTTGGTCTGACCCAGTAGGGCCATTCTTATGTTCTTATGTATTGGGGAACAGATTATGTGATGTCAGAAACAGACAGGTGGCTGGCCCCCATAAGTAAGCAGAGAAATTGTTAGAATTCAGACTAAATTAGTGATCCAGAAACTACTCCTACTCCTGCCCTTCAATGAATGCTGTCATTTCTGAAGTCAGAAAGGCTATGGTTATCTCATCCTCCAGAGCAAGTATCAATGTGTGCAAGGGATATGAGAAAATGGAGGCCCACATTTTCAGAAGTGGTCTGTAATGCAGGGTACTTAGCAGGCCTGTAGCATCTTATTTCTCAAGGGCTGACCTGAATTTTTCTATACAAAAAGGAATATAAATCTTAAGTTTCCCCAAAACATGGAAATAATGTTGTACAACAATAATCCTACTGACTGTTACATATCACTGGAGTCTTGCAGGGAGTTTTTCCAACACAAGACATTAGGGCTACGAACAAGTTCCTCTTACACAATCACTCCCACATGATGCTGTATAAGGGGAACAAAGAAAAATGTTGGTATTTATAGAGACTGGGATTGTTGGGGTAATGATATCATAGGTATGTTATCTTCATCCAAGTCCAAATACTGTGGAAAAGAAATAATTATGACTGAACTTTTTAATGGAAAATTTGTGCACAATTTATCTTGGAAAATTGTTTCAAAGCCATTAATCTCTATGGAAGTATGACTTCTGCTAATGTCCGTTAATTTTAATTTATATACAAATACCAAGGTTTTTTAAAAAGTGAGGGTTTTGGTAAAATATATGTAACTTTGTGAGACAGTCCCCATCATTTTTTCATTTTGAACAGTAGTTTTGAACAAAAATGGCAAACTAGGCTCTTATCCCGCAGCAAGAAATGCAAAGCAATTTCAAGAAGGTGTGCTATACTGACTTCATGGAACTAAAATGAGCAATACTTTTACATGGAAAGGAAATGAAGATCTAGGCTACCTAAAGTATAGTAAAAGCTAGTATAGGACCACCGTAAATTCAGCTGAATGCTGAGAGGCATTGAGAGAGTCAAGTAATCTGATAAATTAGTGTAATGCACAAAACATTCAATCACTGAGGCCCTGTGATTCAGCAAGACTATTAAGCACATGAGTAAGTCCCACTGAAGTTACTGGAACTACTCACCTGTTTAAAGGGGCTTGCTCTAAAGCCCATTAAGGTGAATTAGAGCTTTCCATTGACTTCAATGGGCTATGGCTCAGGCCCCAAATGCTTAGCTGAATACAGATGAACTCATTCATACTTAATATAAGGATATGTTCTTTGCTGAGTTGAGCCAAGCCCTAAATTCCACTGAAACTAAAATTATCTCATTAAACATATCTGTATGCCTGTTTCACCTTCCTTTCCCTTCCTCTTCATTTCATCTTATAACAAGCAATAATGAGCATTGGCCTGCTAAACCCAGGATTGTGAGTTCAATCACTGAGGGGGCCATATGGGGAAAAAAAAAATCTGTCTGGGGATTGGTCCTGCTTTGAGCAGGGGGTTGGACTAGATGACCTTCTGAGGTTCCTTCCAACTCTGATATCACTGCTCTACAGCCAAAATGCTTCTGAAATAAATGTAGTCAAACTTTACTAATTCTGGGTCACTGAAAATGAAAATGATGCTTAAAATTGTTGATTGGCTCTAGTCTAGCTGTTGGGCTCCAGACTACAGCAGTGGAATCTCCTGGCAGGTGATGTTATTTTACAAAGCATAATTTGTTTTCTCTCTTTAATTAAAAGTTTCTTGTTTAGAAGCTGATTGTTTTTTATTCTGGTGAGACGCACCAGGGACTGGCCGGATTCACCAGGAATTGGTAGGGAGCAAGGGGGAAGGGGAGAAGAGCTAAATCTCTTTTGTTGTAGGATTACTGCTCTCTCAGGAGGTCTGGGGGGGGAAGAGAAAGGAAGGGGGGAAGGTCATTTTCCTCTCATGATTTAGAGATTCAAGGAGTTTGAATCACAGTGATCTTCCGGTAACCCAGGAGGGATAGCTGGAGAGGCACGGTGGGGGAAAGGTTAACTTTCCTTGTTATGATCCAGAGGGTCTGGGCTTGGGTTTCCCAGAAGGTACCCCAACTTAAAGATGGATCATTTCCCATGGATCTTCTGTTATTAGGATAATTACAATAAACTGCGATTTGATATTAATCCCAAATCAGCCTTTCCTCTTCTGGGTCTTTGGCTGGCATAGAACTAATGGCATTATATGGTTTTAATAAGGGGACTCCCTTTTTTGCTGGCTGTGGAAGCTCATTCCAGAGGATGTTGTGAGTCAGACCTACGAAGTTAAAAAAGACTAGATATTTATGGCAGGATAGGTCCATTCACGGTATATAGCCAGGATGGGCAGATGTTGTCCTAGGCCTCTTGTTTGCCAGAGCTGGAATAAGCAACAGGGAGTGTCTCTTGGATTTTACTGTTCTGTTCATTCTCTTCTGAGCACCTGGCACTGGCCAATTGCGGAAGGCACAGATTACTGGGCTAGATGGACCTTGCGTCTGATCCCAGTGGGCCATTCTTATGTTTCTTATGTAATTGAGGGAACAGTTCTGTGAATGTCAGAAACGACGGGGGCTGGCCCATAAGTAAGCAAGAGACTTGTATGTAGAATTCGGACTAATAGTGATCTAAACCTCCTCAATCTGTCTCCTGATAATATGGCAAGTTGTGTTGCAGGTGCACTTTTCAGGGTCTGATGGGAATACTGCTGTGCATTATCAAGGGGACTGGAATCATTATATTTGTTTTCCCAACATCGGTAATGTAAACTATGACTGTACGGTGGGTGGTTTTCCACACAAGATTAGTTACGAAGCTCTTACACAATCACTCCCATTGATGCTGTATAAGGGGGACAAAGAAAATGGTGGTATTTATAGAGACTGGGATTGTTGGGGTAAATGATATCATAGGTATAGTTTATCTTCACTCAAGTCCAAATACTGTGGAAAAGAAATAATTATGGCTTGAACTTTTTTAATGGAATTTGTGCACAATTTATTCTTTGGGAAATTGTTTCAGCCACTTAATCTCTATGGAAGTTGACTTCTGCTTTAATGATCGTTTTATTTTAATTTACTCGTCTACCAAGGTTTTTTTAAAAGCTGAGGTTTTGGTTAAATCATATGTAACTTTGTTGAGACGTCCCCATCTTTTTTTCATTTTGAAACAAGTAGTGTTTGACAAAAAATGGCAAACTTAGGCTCTTTCCGCAGCAGAAATGGCAAAGCAATTATCAGAAGGTGTGTTATGGACTTCATGGAACTAAATGAGCAATACTTTTACATGGAAAGTAACATGGAAGATCTAGGCTACCCTAAGTATTAGTTAAAGCTAGTTAGGGGACCACCGTTTAAATTAGCTGAATGACTGAGATGGACATTGAGAGAGTCAAGTAATGCTTGATTAAATTAGTGTAATGCACAAAACAACTTCCATCAACTGAGGCTTGTGATTCAGCAGAATATTAGACATGAGGGTAAGTCCACTGAAGTTACTGGAAGCACTACTCACCTGTTTAAAGGGGCTTGTCTAAGGCCCATTAAGGTGAATAGAGCTGTCACTTGACTTCAATGGGATATGCTAGCCAACTGCTTAGGCTGAATACAAGATGACTCATCTCATTACTTTATTAGGATGATTGTTTTTGCTGAGTCTGAGCCAGCCTCTATTTTTCCACTGAAAAAAGAATTATCTCAATTAAACATATTGTATGCCTGTTTTCACCTTCCTTTCCCTTCCTTCTTTCATTTTCTCTTATAACAAGCAACTTAATGAGCATTTGCCCTGCTAAACCAGGATTGTGGTTCAATCCTGAGGGGCTTGGGGAAATAAAAATCTGTTGGGGATTGGTCTGCTTTTAGCAGGGTTGGACTAAGTGGACCTTCTGGGTTCCCTTGCAACCTTGATGATCCTTGCTCTTTAAGCCAATGTTCTGAAATAAATGTAGTCAAACTTTACAATTTCTGGGTCACTGAAACATGGACTGATTGCTTAAAATTCGTTGATTGGGCTCTAGTCTAACTGTTGGGGCTTCCAGACTACAGCAGTTGGAATCTTCCTGGCAGGTGATG
>NC_133769.1:68422017-68443569 GCF_003597395.2 Chelonoidis abingdonii | reverse complement strand
GTTAGGCTTTCCATGGTTCCAGTGGGGCCGGTTTGAAATGGATATTGTCCTTTCTTTCTTTCATGGAAGGTGATCTTGTACTGCAACAAACAACATTTGATGGTGTGATGGCAGCCGCTCAACATCGTTCACGATCCAGATCGAGTGGAGCGCTGTCATTGATTCATCGAATTACGAGTCTTAAGCTGTTTTTGTGGCTATGTCAATGTTTGCCTTCCATTTCCAGTTGGTTCTGCAGTTACCATAGGAAGGAAACCATATTGACAACATGAACACACTTTTAGTGTGCATTAACTATGACCAACATCAGTGGGGCTCTGTGGGCAATCTGAAAGGGTTGGTTGCTCTTGTGCTTGGTCCTGCAGACTGGATACACAAAGTACTTTGCTGTTTTCTCTGCGAATGGGATCGTCGTGCAAAGAGATTCCACTCCTTCAAGAAAGAATTGCGCCATTCGGACAGGTCATGGAGCTGCGGAGGAAAGTGTTTCAGCATCCACCACTTGTCTGAATCAAAGGAGACTTTTTACCACCTATACACATCGCTGGGTTTGATGGAGAACTTTGTCAAAGGCCTTTTGACAAACACAAGCGGCTTTCAAGTACCTCCGTTGGGAATTTCCAGTTAGTGAAGCTAAAGTAAAGGGAAGGTGTCTTTTGCTGGTTCCTCAGATTGCGTGGAACTTCTCGATTTGTTGCATATTGACCATGCACTGCGTTGGAGGGAGGACAGCATGGAAGCCTTTCCAGTTAGTTGGCAATAATAATTTTCTCGAACACCGGCAGACACTACAGGTTTTAGTTGGTGGAAACACTCCTAGGCTACAAAAGCTTGGTTGCGACATGTCCTAACGATACATTATTTTGCCACTTTCATCTTATATCTTTTTTTCCACCGACTTCAGAGCATCGAGCGACGAAGCAGCCGAGTTGATTTTACCAGGACATCTGCAACAATGGAGAAACGCTATCAGGGGCCAATTGGAGCCATTCAATGCTTTGGCAGGACTAATTTTGCTGGACTGTGAAAAGAGATGCTCCATTTAATTGAATTACAAGAGACAGCCAAGAAGCGCGGATAGACACTGAATAGGCATAAAACTATGTATATATAGTTTTTTGCCTTTGTTTCATAACAAATTTTCTTATTTATTAAACACTTCTGTGATTTTTTGAGTGTTACATAACAGGAAGGTGAATATTTCATTGTAACAACATCAACACATGAAGACCTGGTTTACAATTTCGATTAAACCTTACTTCTCACACCATTAATACATAGATATAAAATTGTAAAAAACTTAATCTTAGAACAGTAGCCAAATCGTTGTTTTGTCTACTTGAATTCAGCACATTTTCAAAATACATAATAAAATACACATATTTATCCTGTGAGCAGATGACTTCCACACATTGCTAGGACCGCTGTATTCTATATCACCATTTAATGACTTCAGTGCTTGTTCTAGGGATTAATGACTGAGTGGAGTAATAGGTGGAGTCTGGATTCATCAAACTCTCCTATTGTCATGGCAAGGTTTTGGGGGGACCAGAGTGTACCAGGCACTGGAATTCCTGGTTGGTGGCAGCGCTACAGGTTCTAAGCTGGTAATCAAGCTTAGAGGAATTCATGCCGGTACCCCATCTTTTGGACGCTAAGGTTCACAGTGGGGAATTATACCATGACATCTCCATTACTCAATTGCCATGGATCACAGACAGGCTATCATTCACAGTATGCTGAGCTCCAAAGAAAGTCTCCATTGCATCCATGCTGATTCTAAGTTAATACAAAGAATGATTTAGATCGCTATCTTGATACACTCCATAGGGATTGCTATTGAATGTCTTCATTCTTTTGCATATACAGTCTCATATATATGGAGGATCCTCATTCTCATGCCAAGATACATTGACAAGTTTAATGGAAAGATGTACCCCATTTTTTGTATTTAATCAACAATAAATCACCATTCTCTCTCCCTAAATTCCTTGTTAAATAGCTGCCCTACAGGTGTCCTAGAAAAAAAACTGGGGTTAGTCTTTGAGAAGACTGTGCATCCTTATATTTCTTTCCCTATACCTTTGTATGAATTGATTAAATCAACCAAGATAAAGTCAAACAACAGGCAAGTGGTTCCCATTATAAGGTTAACATTCAACATGAGTTACCACACAGCACTATCTGTGAAAATACAATATTTAGGCTAGCCAGATACCACTTTGTGGTGACAGTTGGTAAATGTTGACTTTGTAGGACAAGAAAGCTTTTGCATTAGAAAATATGAGTGTGTGTAGCAAGACTAATTCTCCATTAAAAACCTCTAGCTAGCTTCAGTTCAGAAAACTGAATATAGGGGAAAATATCTGGATTCTTAATGTTGCAGGCTAACTAACAACATAAAAGCAAGTCCTCGGAATGTGTTATGTGAACAGTTTCTCTTGGCTGGGTATTTTGATTTTTATTTCCTCCAACAGAGAGAAAAACTCATGGAACTTTCCAGATATGGATCATTGGAGGTGCATGGACGAAAACAATTGCACAGAAAAGGATTACAAATTAACCACAAAGAAAAACACATTTACTGTTGTACGCCTTTTGGGATGCCCCACCCAGATAGACCACTTTTTCCAAATCTCCCTGAGTTCATTTACATCATCTATTTCCTGAATCCAATTAGTTCATTTTATCATCCATTTCTCATTGTATTATGTAATGTTATGGTCAATGTATATGCTATTTCATATATAATCAATGTATGCTAAAGAGATTTAAGATGTAGGATACAGAAGTATAACAATGATAAGTATTTAGGAGTAATGAGTATGTAGTAGGTATATAAGTAAAGCATGGCTGAAACACAAGGCCTGCAGGCTGAGACCTGTAAGATTTAACTTAGGGTATGTCTACACTACAGGATAATTTCGATTTAACATAAACCGGTTTTTTAAAACAGATATTATAAAGTCGATTGCACGCGGCCACACTAGGCACATTAATTCGGCGGTGTGCGTCCATGGTCCAAAGCTAGCTCGATTTCTGGAGCGTTGCACTGTGGGTAGCTATTTTCCGTAGCTATCCAATAGTTCCCGCAGTCTCCCCTGCCCTTGGAATTCTGGGTTGAGAGCCCAGTGCCTGATGGGGCAAAATCATTGTCGCGGGGTGGTTCTGGTACAGCCTCACCCCTCCCTTCATGAAAGCAGCAGACACCATTTCGCGCCTTTTTTCCTGGGTGAACTGAGCAAACGCCATAGCACAGCAAGCATGGACCCTGCTCAGATCAGTAACGCAATCATGGACGTTGTAAACACCTCGCGCCTTCTCGTGCTGTCTACGGTGAACCATAATTGCAAAGGCAGGCGAGGAGGGGCAGCTACGGCAGCGCGGCGACGAGAGTGATGAGGACATGGACACTGAATTCTCCCTAACTGCGGGCCCCTGCGCTTTGGAGCTCCTGCTGGTAATGGGGCAGGTTCTACCCATTGAACGCCGATTTGGGCCCGGGAAACAAGCACAGACTGGTGGGACCGCATAGTTTTGCAGGTGTGGATGATTCGCAGTGCGGCTGCAAAACTTTCGCATGCGTAAGAGCACTTTTCTTTGAACTTTGTGACTGCTTTCCCCTGCCCTGAAACGCCATAATACCAAGATGAGAGCAGCCCTCACAGTGAGAGAAGCGAGTGCAATAGCCCTCTGGAAGCTTGCAACGCCAGACAGCTACCGGTCAGTCAGGAATCAATTGGAGTGGAAAATCTACTGTGGGGGCTGCTGTGATGCAAGTAGCCAAAGCATCATTAAGCTGCTGCTGTTACAAAAGGTTGTGACTCTGGGAAAACGTGCAGGTCATAGTGGATGGCTTCGCTGCATGGGATTCCCTAACTGTGGGGGGCGACAGAGATGGAACCATATCCCTATCTTGGCCCCGGAGCACCAGGGCACCAGTACATAAACCGCAAGGGGTACTTTTCAATGGTGCTGCAAGCACTGGTGGATCACAAGGGACGTTCACCAACATCCACGTGGGATGGCCAGGAAGGGTTCATGATGCTCGCGTCTTCAGAAGCACTACTCTGTTTAAATCGGCTGCAGCAAGGAATTACTCCCAGACCAAAAAATAACAGTTGGGGATGTTGAAATGCCTGTCGTTATCCTGGGTGACCCAGCCTACCCCTTGATGCCATGGCTCATGAAGCCATACACAGGCAAGCCTGCAGACAGCGGTCAGGAGCTGTTCAACTACAGGCTGAGCAAGTGCAGGATGGTGGTAGAATGTGCATTTGCCGTTTAAAGGCTCGCTGCGCACATTACTCACTTGCTCAGACCTCAGCCAAACCAACTGTCCCCTTTGTTATTGCTGCTTGCTGTGTGCTCCACAATCTCTGTGAAGTAAGGGGGAGACCTTTATGGCGGGGTGGAGGCTGAGGCAAATCACCTGGCCGCTGATTACGCGCAGCCAGATACCAGGGGATTAGAAGAGCACACATCAGGAAGCGGTGCGCATCAGAGAAGCCTTGAAAACGAGTTTCATCACGGGCCAGGGTACGGTGTGACTGCTGTGTTTGTTTCCCTTCATCCCCCCTTATTGACTCTTCCCTGTAAACAACCCACCCTCCCCCCGATTACAGCTTGCTTAAGGAAATAAAGTCACTATTATTTAAAAATCATGATTCTTTATTAAAAGTCATTCCCTGTAAGCAACCCACCCTCCCCTTCGATTACAGCTTGCTTAAGGAAATAAAGTCACTATCGTTTAAAAATCATGTATTCTTTATTAAAAAGTAATTATAAAAAGAGGCAGAGAATTAACAAGGTATCCCAGTTGTGTGGTTTGGGAGGAGGATAGGAGGGAGGAAAAGGCCATTAAGCACATTTCAATGTAATGAAGCCTTTTGGTTGGACTGTCCACGGGGGTGGAGTGTGGGCGGGTGCAGAAAGCCTTCCCCCACGCATTCTTACACGTCTGGGTGAGGAAGATATGGAACATGGTGAGTACTGAGGGTGGTTAAACAGGGCTGCAGCGGCACTCTGTGACCCCACTGCTCTTCCTGAAGCTCCACCAGACGTCGGAGGATATCAGTTTGATCACGCAGCAGCTCCAGCGTTGCATCCCGCCACCGCTGATCTTCCTGCCTACACCTCTCCTCTCGAGCGGCTCTCCTATCCTCACGTTGTCCCTCCTGTCCTCACGTTCACTGGCATCTTTCCTGTACTTTGCTACCACGTCCTTCCACTCATTCAGATGAGCTCTTTCATTGCGGGTTACTTCCATGATTTCAGAGAACATTTCATCTCGCGTCCTCTTTCCTCCGCCTTATCTGAGCTAGCCTTCGGGATGGAGTAGGGAGGCTTGAAAAATGTGCAGCTGCATGAGGGCGGGAAAAAGGGAGAGAAGTATTTAAAAAGATACATTTTACAGAACAATGGTTATACGCTTTCACAGTGAACAACACTATTCACCTTACATAACACATGTGATTTCACTACAAGGTCGCATTTTGCATCTTTTAATATTGAGTGCCTGCGGCTCTGGTGTTACAGATCTCACAGACGCAGGTCCGGGCATCAGGATTCAGCTTGCATGCGGCCATGGTAAGGCATTGTCTTTCAGCTTCTCCAGCCTTCATATACACAGTGCCCTCTGATACTTTTTTCCTGTTAACAAGCAGCAGCAGATGCCAACCCCCACCCCCTTCCCAATCCAATTCTCTAGGATTGCTTTACCCTCCCCCACCACATGGCTGGTATCATGGAAGATCACTGCTAATCACTCCCTCCCCCCCCCTCCCCCACCACGTGGCTGGTAGCTGGGAAGATTCCTGCTGGCCAAACGCAAAAAAGCTCAGCGCTATCCTTCCTTCCCTCCCCCGCTTTGCTACGTGCAAGGAAGGATTTGTTTAAGCAACAGCCCAGTAGGAAAAATGGCCATCTCTGTCCCCTTAATTAAATTCCTGAATTTCAACCCGGTTACCATGAACGATATCACTCTGCTGAGGATAACAGAGCAAGATAAAGAAACGGATGTTTCTTGAATGCAGCAATCACCGGGACCATACAGCAGCTATGCTTTGTCATGCAATGATGCCCGATTACTTGCTACATGCATGGCGTGTGGTAAAGTGTCCTATACATGGTGGACGGAACAAGGCTGCCTTGCCCAGAAACCTTCTGCAAAGGCTTTTGGAATACCTTCAGGAGCGCTTCATGGAGATGTCCTGGAGGATTTCCGCTCCATCCCCAGACATGTTAAAAACTTTTCCAGTAACTTTACTGGCTGCGAAGGCATCCCAAGCCCTCATGGCAAATCAATCATTAAAAAACGCTTGCTTTTAAACCATGTTTTATATTTACAAAGGTACACTCACCAGAGGTCGCTTCCATAGCTTCACTGTCTGGGCTAGTGGCTTGGGAGGGCTGGGAGGTGGGTAATTCCGTCTGGGTCACAAAAAGCTCCTGGCTGTTGGGGCTAACGGAGCTGTGTGCTCGCTGCAAGGTCGTCCTCCTCTTCCTCCTCCTCCTCCTCCTCCTCCTCATCTTCCCCTCGCTGAATCCTCAGCCATGGTTGAGATTATAATCCCCACCTCGGAATCCACGGACAAGGGGGGGTAGTGGTGGCGCAGCCCCCTAAAATTGCATGCACCTCAGCGTAGAAGCGGCATGTTTTCGGCCCTGACCCGGATCTTCTGTTTGCTGCTTTTGTTTCTGGTATGCTTGTCTGAGTTCCTTAACTTTCACTCGCACTGCACTGAGTCCCTGGTGTGGCCTTTTCCCATCATAGCCTTGGAAATTTTTTCAAATATTTTTTCATTTCGTCTTTTGGAATGGAGTTCTGTTAGCACTGAATCCTCTCCCCATATAGCGATCAGATCCAGTACCTCTCCTGTGGTCCATGCTGGTGCTCTTTTCGATTCTCAGGAGACTGCATTGCTACCTGTGCTGATGAGCTCTGCGTGGTCACCTGTGCTGATGAGAGCTTGTCATAAACAGATAGCTAAGGTTAATGTTTCTTTTTACCTGTAAGGGTTAACAAAGAACCAAACACCTGACAAGAGGACCAATCAGGAAACCGGATTTTTTAAAAAGATTAAGGGAGGGAATTTGTGGGTCTTCTTTTGTCTTGGTTCGGTGTCTTTTGTCTGTCTCTCAGCTATGAGAAGGTTCTTTCTATCTTCTAATCTTCTGTTTCCAAATTGTAAGTAGCAGGTAGAAAACATCAACATAGGCTTTTATGTTGTTTTGGTTGTATTTACATGTGTGCAGCTTGCTGGAATGTTTCAATTGGATATCTTTTTGAATCAGACTGTTTATTCATATTTTCTTATAAGCAATAGCCCTGTATTTGTCACTTGATGCAGAAATTACATTCTTATGTCTTTTTTCTTTCTTTTTTTTATAAAGTTTTCTTTTTAAGACTTTGTTTGAGTTTTTCTCTCTGGGTAGGCTAAGGAACAAGGGAGGGAATTCTCTTTGTGTTAGATCTACGGAGGATAAGCTCTGCAGCACCAGGGAATTGGTGGAGGGGGAAAGAGAGATAAAATCATTTCTGTTTCCTTGTATTTGGGGTTTGTCTCTTTGTGGAATAGAGGAGATATGCTTCTTGGTATTGTGATGTAAAGAGATTGCATCAATACTCTCAGGTTAGCCCAGAAAGGAAAGTCTGGGTGGGAGAGGGAGGGGGAAGGAAGTGGAGTATTTCCTTGCCGGTAAGACTCAGAGCTTCTGGGTCTTGGGGTCCCTCCAGGGAAAGTTGGTTGACCAGAGTGAGGCAGGCGCTGTAATTCCTGTCTGGTGCAGCGAGATAAGATCCAAGCTGGTAATTAAGCTTGGGGAGGTTCATGCTAAGCACCCAAAGTTTTGGACACTAAGGTCCAGATTTGGGAGAAAGGCTTATAATAGAGCTCCACGGCTGGCCAAACATGAAATGCAATTCAAAAGTTCGCAGGGCTCTTCCTGTCTACCTGGCCAGTGCCTCTGAGTTCAGATTGCTGTCCAGAGGGGTCACAGTGGTGCACTGTGGGATACCGCCCGGAGGCCAATAACGTCGATTTGCGGCCACACTAACCCTAAACCGATATGTTAATATCGATTTTAGCGCTACTCCTCTCGTCGGGGAGGAGTAAAGAAATCGATTTAAAGAGCCCTTTAAATCGACATAAAGAGCATTGTAGTGTGGACGGGTACAGCGTTAAATCGATTTAACGCTGTTAAAATTGGTTTAACAGCATAGTGTAGACCAGGCCTTAGCCATACTAGGCCATAGGCTTAAGAATGCTTAATGTAAGTGAGTAGCCTAGAAGTAACCCTATGTGCATAAGGTCACAAGGTTGCTGTAAAGATGTGCCAATAGGTGATTGCAATAGACCGCAATGTATTGTCCAAGACCATGAGACACGTGATAGTAACATCTTTGAATGTCTGTCTTGACCACAGGATACATGTCATGCATAAATGCTAATGAGAATAAAAGGAATTACAAATAACCTATGAAAATGGGGCACCCCAATATTCATGGGGTGTGGAAGTACAGATAAGGAAAAGAGGGTTGACACCTTTATGCATATTCATGAGGTGTTACGTTTGGTCAGAATTACAATATAAAAGAGGGTTCCATAGTTGGGTAAAAGTGGGAAGATCCAAGGGATGCCCCCACAGGAAACCCCAGCAGGTACCATCCCTCTAGCGATGATTGTCTATTGAGTGGTCCATCAGACCGTAGAATATCATTGAGGATGTGAATATGACTACGGCTATAATTATTGCATATGTTTTTATACGATTGCTATATGCATGGGTAATTGTAACTTATTGTTTTAATAAAACTTGTAGAACAGATAAGACTCTACTTGTGATTGTGTCTGTAGTCATCATCTTTGGACTTTATGTATTCCTAGAGTCTCCACATTTGAGAAAAGCACCAGAGGCAATTTCATATTGTGGAGCTTGAAACTGTAGCAACTGGAGCCAAACCCATGGTGGGGTAATACATCACTAAATTCACTTTAAATAAAATAAAAGGCTACATTCCCCAACAGTGCTTGTCAGAAGCTAGAACTAGAAATATGGTTTTCATATTCATTTTGAGTCAAATAAAAAAGATTAATGGACAAAAACTTGAACGATTACATGACCATTTCTGAACAAAAGGAAAATTGTTTTTCTACCACATTTTTAATGGAAAGTAATTACAATTTTCCAACCAGATCTAAATGGCTGGCACAATGGACTAAAGTTCCCAGTTTGCCCTGCTCCCATGGATGCTGGAAAAATAGACTACTAGGGAAATCCAAGAGTTAGCCTTGTCCTCCACCACTGAGAAGTGAAGGGAGTTCCAGACCCTCCACCCAACTTCAGCCTGAGAGCTTAAAGCCTGGATCAACAGAAGAGACTCTTAAATAAACCCCATAGTACTTCCTCCTTCCTCACTGACAGCTTCTTCCTGCCCTCTCATAGGCATGCCTGAAACAGGGTGAAACTGACTCAAGAGGATTCCCCTCATGATCCTCAAACATCCTGAATACCCCATTACACTTAGTATCCCAGATACATTCATTTAGATTTAAATTTGGGTGACTGCAGCTCTGTCCTGAGGATTTTGTTTACAGAGATCCCCTACCTGCTGGGCCTTAGAACCCCCACCCCCACCAAAAAAAAAAGAAAGAAAAAAGGACCAAATGTATGTGGATTGATGCTTTATGGGAGCACACTTGCAAGCCAGTAGAAACAAACCCTAAATGTCCTTAACAGAGATCAGCCATTATGTATTCTTTAAAAATTTATACGACAGTGCCTAGAAATAATTAAATACAAACATTATTTCAAATCAAAACTTCTGTCAGGTTATATTTATACAGTGGATAACACAGATACCTGTAGAGTAGCTTGGGAGAATAAAGTATAACACTCAGTAAGCCTTGTATGAAAAGATAGCACAGACCAAACAAGACTGGGGCCCCATTGTGTTAGCCACTGTTCAAACACAGTAGCAGACAATCCCTACCCCAAAAAGCTTATAGGCAAGACAGACACAGGGTAGAGGAAAGGGGTATAATATAGAAGCAGAGACATCAACATAATAGTGGCAAACGTTAATTCTCCATTTTATTTTTTATTTTTGTGGGTTTAATGAGACTAGCTGAACAGAAAGAGAAGAGAAGGGTGAGGAAAACAGAGCAGGGGACAAAAGGTTGCTAAAGTTTCCAAATGTGTCTTGGCCTAGAACTAAAATGTGTTTTGTCTGCCTTGCTGAGTAGAAGGGCATTTTGGTATTTTGAAGGGTTAGTGAGTAGACTGCAAAGTGTACGCAGCAAAAATTAGAACCATCTTTGTACAAAGTTAATGCCAAAAATGGAAAAGGAAAATATTGTAATACGTTGCCAAGCCAAGAAAAACACTTGTTCAAGTCAGCACAAGCACACCCTTCCCCATTCACAAACTGAATATTTCTACAGTGTTGAATGAATTAGATTATTTTATTAGCAAGTACTGTACATCCCAAAATAGGTCACGATAACACAGAACACCAATTTGATATTCCATTTTGAAATATGGAAATTGCCAGCATGCTAAATATTAGATAATTAAAATGAAACAAAGCAGAACAAGAAAAAAATTAAACATGAATCACCTTGAGGATTCTAAACTGGATGAAGCCACAACAGAGAGGCTTATCTAATACCAGATACAGAATGTGAAATTGGTCAGAAGTAATGAGGGGAAACTCAGATACCATGTGACTTTCATCATGTACAGACAGGATTCAAAAGCCACCTGTTTGGTAGAAAGAAATCCACTAGTCACAACACATCCCAGCCTCATCCTGCATACAGAGATTCCATAACTGCTGTGGAGATTTTGGCACTGTTTTGGATGAGGCACTGCTTATGAAATAGTATTATTAAGTCTCACACAATCTCAGAGAGACAGGTAAACATTATAGTCATTTTACAGAGGGATAGGTTAACTATAGTTTGAGACATGAAAGTGCAATCCAGAAATGCTGGCTTATATTGATCGTATGCTCCAGTGGCTATGACATGCTTATTATAAATGTTGTATATAAATGCAATTCATTTTGTGTGTTTGAACTCTGACAATCTGGCATTGCGCTCCTTTAATATGAGTACACATCCAAAAACACTACACAAACTTCTGAGAAGGTGAACCCATAATTCATGACTTTGCTCCTAAATCTCCCAGTGATATTAAAAAGAATATCCCACTGCTAGTGAGCATGGATAATTTTAAGAGGTATGCACAACATATACAGTGTATTTAATACATATATATATAAAATACACTATAGCCAATGCCCTACTCCTCAGATTATATATGCTTGCCAACAGCAGGATTCTCTTTATCACCTATGTTATCCTCACTTCAGAGAGTGGAGGGCCAGAACTCGCAATGCACCAAATCTCAAGCAGGCCAGATATCCTCCCTCCACTAACCGCACTAACTCTACCAACCCTCAGTCATTCATATTTTGAAATTCCAACTTTTCCACCATATGAACAAATTCCTAACTTAGAAAAGTTATTAATGTAAAGAAATCTGGTAACAACACCCATAGTTAGGTTGTCTGACACTTTGCAGTATAAGCCCCTATTCTCAGTTGCTTATAAAACTTCGCTGAACTCTAACCAATCAAGCTGAAATTTTCCATGAAGATTCTCTGGGTCAGGCTACATTTAAAGAAAAAAAAAGTTTCAGTGCAAAATGATTCAAGTGTTTCTGAGAACAAGGTTAGGAAAAATAGGCAGTTGTGCTAATGTTGGAAAAATGTTCCAACTATTCCTTTACAGATCTCTAGTGCCTCAACAGATAATGGGCATCTAATTTTAATATTTGCCACCTAGTTTAATGTTTACAACTTTTTTTTTAGAAATACCCTTTCTGATAAAATAGAATGGGAAATGATAACACTAATACTCTCAGTTGTGGGGTAAGTGCAAGGAAAAAAGACCCTGCCTTTTCCAACTTAGCTCATAAACTATATAAAAGTGTTAGTTAAAGCAGCTGCAGTGAGCACAGAGAAATAAAGATGCTCAGCTGAGACAAACCCAACAACAAACTGAATCCATCTTTTCTTAGTATTAATTAAATAAACCCTCTGGTTAAAAAAAAAATGTGCAAAGGTAGAAAGTGGAGGTCCAGCATTATCCCTATAACTATAGTCAGTCATTTCTAATACATTTCAAAGCCTAATCATACCAGGGAGTTGGCCTTTTCCCATGAATACCTGCCATGCAGGGTCATGACCTTTAATATATATTACAGGATTATTATAATTTCAAGCAGACTTTTACTGAGGCACATCT
Organism: Chelonoidis abingdonii; assembly: GCF_003597395.2. NCBI lineage: Eukaryota > Metazoa > Chordata > Testudines > Testudinidae > Chelonoidis > Chelonoidis abingdonii. Next base: position 68,431,255 of record NC_133769.1, on the reverse strand, counting down.
AAGGTTGCACTTGGTTCTTTTATAGTATTCAGTAGATATTTATAGCTTTAAAAATAGAAATGTAGTCCTGAACCACTCCTTTCTTGGTACTGTACTGAAGTAACATAACCTGGTCAAGGAATGAGAAGGGGTGAGGGCAGCATGGAAGAGCTCTGATTTCTAATCTATTAATTGTAGATGAGGACCCCAGAGATAAGGGATATCAACATTACAGGGCCTGTGGACATTGTAACATACTGACAGGCTAGAACACAAACATTTATTTATTTTGTTATGCGGGGAATGTCCTGACAAGCATATTTTTTGGCAGGGTGTGTTCAGGGTGGGAGGGGAGCTGAGCTTCCAAACACCCCCTGTACTATGATGCTATAAAATTTTCAGGAAAGGACTAAATTAAGGAATTCTAAATCCATCAAAGCCTCTTCATGTTGAAGAATGCCACCCTCCCAGAGCATTAGAGAAAGATCCAGCATTGAGAGGTTCGTAGGACAAATAAAATGTGGATTTCAAAGAAAGTATTAAATCTATTTATAACAAAGATTGAAGTACAAAAAGCTGCCTAATTTTGCAGTTTATCAGATCTAATCTTGTAGCTGATTAAGTGTCATCTGGGACCAAATAAGTATTCTGGATGCAGCACTTGGCATGTAAATCAATGCAGCCCTCAGAGGGTGTTAGCCAAGGCCAGTTCTGTTTTTGGAAATGGGGAAAGGAGCACTGAGCCTCTCCAAAGATTTGTCTACAGCTGTCACTCTCTGTTGGGGGCGGGGGTTGGGGACAGAGCCAAGCTGCTGTCAGGAAACATACATTTTTTAGATGATTTCAGTACTCCCAACAGCTGGCTACTCCTATTCATAGTCAACAGGCTGTTAGAATTTATTTTGGCCAGCTCTTTTGACCCAAATCTGATTCAAACACTGTAGTCCACAGCTCAGTTCTCCACACAAGATGTTTCCAAAAACTTCACAACCATGTGAAATCTGTCTTCAAGCAATCCCCCAGAGGGGACCAGGGGGAAATAAATAAAGGATCTCCAGTGTGTTTTACCTACTATGGGCACTATCCTGATTTTTTCAAATTGACTTTTTATTTATTTATTTATTTATTTAAAGTCCAATGCCTTTGTTTCAGTTCTTCATGACCCAAACTCGTGCATTTCTAATGACTAGGCCAGATGCATGCAAAGCCTAGACCGAAGGCTTCCACACGTATACAGTAGAAAACCAGAGAGTGGCTTGGATGATTGGAGCTCTAAAAAGCTGAAGCCTTCAGATATTAGGGAAACATAAAAATGAAGTCTTGAGTGGCACAAACAGTTGGTTCAGAACAAAAAAGAACGATTAATAATGGTACCAGACACTGTTTAAGAACAGAGTAGGTTTGATTTGGTTTGATCTGATTTGACAGGGCTCCTTTCAACATGAGTGGCTGTGTTTCTCTAAACTTAAGAAACTGAGAATGGCAATGTGTTCTTTTAGCCATGGAATTCCAATTTTCTGAGCTACTTGGGTCTTTATTTTCATATTGCTTCTGTGTGCTCTGTGACCAGGGACATAGTAAATACAAGAGCCCCAGTCTTGGAACTATTGGCCAGGAATAAAAGAGATTCTATCCAATTTGGCTGTAGTGAAGAGGAGTCAGATTTTAGCTTTTGATTAGTCAGATGAGAATTTCCCCCACCATTCCAGCGTGGGAGGGAGGCATCCAAGGTTGGCATGAAGACGGCTGGGGACAGGGAGATTGCAGGGCAAAGCTTTGCCTACTCTATGAGTCCTCAGCTGTCATGCTCCCTTAAGAAATATGTGCCAGTAGAGCCAGTTACAGGAATGCCCTGCTGGGCCTGGCACAGACCAGCTCACAAATTCACAGAGTTGTAGCTGGCTCTGATCCTCCCTCTCCTGGACTGAGCAGAACTGTCAATTATAGTTTGTGCTGGTTTTTTTATGCCAGAAACTGGCATCATTTGGTATTAGAATTAAAAATGTCATTGAGAAAAGCATGATATTGGTTCTGGAAGCTTTTATCCTAGGGCAAGTAGGCTGTTCTGCATATTTGTCTAGATGCTTCCTTAACCTTTACCCTCTTTCTAACACAGCTATACTGCCTATAAACTACATAATTCATAGTTATTGTTTTCCTTCCCCCTCCCCCCACTAACAACTCTCCTCCTGCCCTCCATCTCTTTGATCTGCTGATAGGCCTGGCTGTAAAGATAAAGGCTCAGTGAACAAATGAACTGAGGACCCAGGGGTGATTAAGAATTGCATAAGGCCCCCAGGGAAGGTCCTGAAAGCAGCCAACATAGAGAGGATATGGCCGGAATTTTGTCAATTTTGCCAACTCCTTTATCCATCCCCATTGGTTAGTGGATCCAGAGAATTCATTTTCCTTGTTCATTTGTAATGAAGGGATTTTCCTGGATACAGGTACCATAGCAATACAAGTAAATAACAATGGTGATCAGTATGCTGTTCTGTCATGGCATCATGTGGTGTGACCTTTGTGAATATGTTTTCTGGAAATGGGGTTAGGTCTTATCAAGATTTATAATCTGTAGATAACTGCTAGAGTTTAAGAAGAATACCTTTGATCACATAAAAATTGCAGTGAAACATACACTTTGTTCTAATTCACAGAAAACTATATTCTTTCAGGGGCTAAATTCACCCCAAGTCCAGGCTCCCCTCCACCAGGAAACCTGCCAGAGGTGAGGTGCTTTGGGGTATAGAATATCAGGGTTCCCCGCATCTCTTGAGTTTGGGTCAGCTGTGCTGGAACAATTTGTATAGTGGGGATGCTGAGAGCCATTGAACTAAACTGTAAACCCTATGTATGATGGAAATCACTTCAAGCCATAGGGTGCTGCAGGACCCCCAGCACCTCTAGTTCCAGCACCTATAGTTTGGGTAGGGCTGGCTAGAGTACATGCTATTCAGCCAAAACCCCTCCCTCTACTGGAGCAGCTGGTATGGAGCTCTCAGGCCAGAATCCCTTAGGTAGAGCAGACAGCAAAACACTGTCTGCCCTCCCTTCCTGTGATTTGCTGGAGTGTCAGAGGTCAGAGAAACCGGCAGGGGACCTAACTAGTATTAAAAACAAAGTGTTTGAGGAGGACAGCAGTAAAATTTTAAAGCCTGCAAGATCTAGGAACCAGGGTTTTGGTGTTTTTCGTCTACATTTTGACAGAGAGTTTCAATGATAGGAGTAATCTTCTGTAGTACTGTGACTGTTTGAAAATCAAGCAATAGCCTCATCAGCTTTGTCTGGTATTTCAGAGCAACATCACCAGGAACACTGGGATTTTGTCTTGCTTACAGTGTTAAATCTTCCTCTGTAGAATGTCAAGTTCCCCTTTGTTCTTTGGTCTAGTCCTAATATGTAAGTAGATAAAGCTCTGAATGGAATTCAGGGCTCTTGGGGCAGCACAACATACCCATGACCAAGACAGAAATGCTGCCAGGCACCTTTTCATTTGTTGCTAAGGGAACATAGGAAGAAGTGCTATAATTATACCCAGGAAGAGGAGACAGCCAGAGAGAGAAAGCAAGCAAGCATGTGGTATGGGCACTCAGGACAGTTCCCTCCTGATTAAATATTTCATTTATTGCTTTATAAATCACCCATTGAAGGCATCTGGGAACTGTACATGCCTTCGGATAACTGAAATCAATTGGACCCTTCAGCCTGGAACCATCATCCCCTTCCAAAAAATAATAGAATGAAAAATTGGCAAAAAACAAAATCCCCTGTTCATACCCACACCCAAGGGAAACACTAGGAAGCAATAGATACGAAGAGGTAAATATTAAGTCCATTATTTGGGAACAAATTGTGGTCTGGCTTGCGCAGACATGCAGGGAGTAAGGGAGTTTAAAGCACAGGGAGGAGAGGAATCACTGCAGAGTTGAACAAATGGACAGGGTGGGGAGTAGACTAGGCTTTGGTTCCTCTTCTCCTTCGTTCTCATTCCAGTTTGCCAGCTAATGCTGCTACACCAGCATGCCAGAGGAAGTACACTGTGCTGCACTACAGACCTCAAAGCAAGGGGGAACCCAGAAAACAGACTGTGACTGAGTTGCTGTCTGCCTTCTGCTCTCTGACTATGCAAAGCCATGACTGAACTCCAAATTATCCCGGCTTGCACTTTGTGGTATAACTAGTGAATTTTCCAATATATTGTAATATGAGTATTAATCATTTAAGCAATAGTTTCTATTACACCTGCAGGCAGGTATTGCCTTCCATCTAAGAAATCCATTTCTCGGGACAAAAAACCTCATTCAATTAGCACAATACCCTTCGGCGCTACTTTTGTGAGTTACAAAGAGGTACTGTTACACCAGAAGCAATTCGAATGGGCTTTAATGCAGGTAGGGGTCTGGATTAGTACGCTCATATCAAAGACTGTGCTAAAAGAGAAGGAAAGGAGAGGTTAGAGAGTAATTACAGGGTTTTGTGTTTTTTTTTTTTTTTTAGCAATTAGCAGGTTAAGTGGGAGCCTGATCAGTAAAGATTATAGCTCACAAAAAGGGTGATTTGATTTATACTACAAGAATAAGATAGGAACAAAAGGCACTTACAGTAATCTATCGACTTTTAGAGGCTGAATCTGTAACTGAAGCAATAAATACAATGCTTTCACTTCTACTCTGACTTTGGATAAGGGCTAGGTAAATCCATTCATGCATGTGAACTCAAATGCATCTTCTAACTGCATTCATGGACAGTCAAATTTCATGACTACTTTTCTCAGTGTGCTAATGAAAACAGCACCCAAGGATCCATTAAGATGACAGACACACTACAAGTTTCTTTAACTTTTTTTTGTTACTCAAAACTATAATATATTTCAGTTGTTTGCAGTGCTACTGTTGCCATATTGGTCCCAGGATATGAGAGGGGCAAGATGGGTGAGGTAATATCTTTTACGGGACCAACTTCTGTTGGCAAAAGAGACAAACTTGTCTCTTTGAAGAACAGAAGCTGGTCCAATTAAAGACCACCTCACCCCCCTTGTCTTTCCAATATATTGTGGTGTCATTATTTTTAGGTACATGGACAATCAGGGTACTCTGGGTCAAAAATACCACACATGAAACAATGACACCTAGCATGATCCACTGCCGTCTAGGCCAGATTCAGACCTTGTGTAAGCAGGTGCAGCTCCACTGAGTTCAATGGAATTGCAGCTGGCCACACTATGTCACAATTTGGCCGAGTATTTAATACTTACACACACGTGCAACTACATAATGATTACAATAAACAAAATGGTCCAAACTCATTGCTGATGTGACTCTGCCAAAGTCAAAAGGAGTTACCACAGCGAGGAATTTGGATGTGTACGGCAAAGAGAATTAATGCATTTGCTGTAGTCCATTTGATTTTGTGTTTGTCAGTGCGCACGCACACACACACAGACTAATTACTGGTTTCAATGAAACATGTCAGCACAATGTAGCTGGCTTCTATTCCTTTTAACTTACCCCTCCTGGATGTCATAGGGGAAGTTGTTACAAACAGTTTGGATAATTGCTAATGTACCATTCTTAATGAAAGAATACTGTGCATTTCAAAAAATATGTAATAGAACAGAAAGCTAACTAAACTAAAGAGGAACTGCTAATAATAGAGGAGCTGGACATTTTTGGGAAAATATGTCCTGGGAGAATAATATTTTTAAGGGGGAAAAAATCTAGCTGAACTTATCCATTTGTAAAGATGTGACTAATGATTCCTTAGCACCCTCTCTGAATTTCATATTGATCACTCATTCTAGGGGAAAACTCCCCCCGCCCCATCACCACTTTGTACCCCAAACTTTTGTTTCCTAATATGCATAGAATTAAGGATTTGTGGTCAGAATTAATCCAATACCCACATAAAGCAACAGTTTTGAAGCATCTGTAAGATTGAATGGCTCCACTCCCCTCCCAGAATGCACAGACAACCCTCTTCCCCTCTGGAGATCTCCTGATCTGCCCCTCATGTCTCTTACATCCTTCCACTGTCCACAAATCTCCAGCTTTTAAGGACTCCTTAGCTTTTACATTGAGAGTAGCTGCCCTCAGATCCCTCTGTGCACCATGCTGGATAGTTCCAGTTTGAGTTTTACCAAAGAGTGTGGTATGCATTGTGAGATGCACCAAACCCTACAGCATGTGGAAGTTCGAACAGGAGACAGACCAGCCACCCTCAGTTTAAACATGAGAAAAGGGTGGCCAGAACACAGTGGGTCTCACTGTATGTCTGAGTACACGAGTAGACAGCAGTCAACAAGCAGGAATATATAGTATGTATTTAATAAATATAAAGAAAACAAAAAACATCCCTCCCCTCCCCAAACCCACTACCTACAAGATGAAGTAGTTGTAAGGAAATACAGCAATGGCTAGGCCTTTCCCCTGGAAAATGTGGGATTTTACCACTCAGATACTGTATTCCTACATCTATAAACAGGCACACTGCCACTCTTTCAGTAGAGGACAGTGGAGAATGGTCATCGAGGTATGTCTGCAGAAAGGAACTAAATGCTTGAGCCAAAGCCTATCAAAGTCAATGAGAACCTTTCCATTGACTTCAGATAGGGTTGGATCAGGCCCAGATGCAATCAGTGGGAAACCTTCCCTCAAGTAGCATTTTGTACATCTTTCAAATTACACCGCTTTATGTAAAATGAGGTGTGCTGGTTTCCTGGGCAGCACAGGCTCTTCATAATGAGGTTTCTTTCAGAAAGGAGGATTATTTAAAGTTTTTGGAAGAGTGTTCAGCCATTTTATTAATAGTTTAAAATGGTGTATTATATTTATTTTACTTAGCATTTATACTGCTTTTTGCAGTTTCAAAGTACTGTGATGGGGCAAGGCCAGATGGCTACAGTAAAGTACTGAGAAACAGGTATGTTAGCCCCAGGTTAAACAAATCCCTAGTACCCTGGTAACCAAATGGCAGTTGCTCCAGGTTAATCAAGGCACCTGGAGCCAATTAAGATCTTTCTAGAAGGCAGTAGAGATAGCTACTTTAATTAGAACACCTGCAGCCAATCAAGGCAGGCTAATCAGGGCACCTGGCTCACTCCAGTCAGGCTAGGGAGGAGTTGAGGAGAAGGAGCGGCGGTGAGGAGTGGGAGCAAGAAGCTGAGGAGTGAGTGAGTGTAGTACTGTGGGGACATGAGAGAGGAACAAGCGTTACAGACACCAGGGGAAGGGGTTTCCTTTTTGGGTGCAGATAAAAAGAAGGTTGGTTTTTTTGGGAGGAGGGGGGCCATGGGGACAAGTAGACCCAGGGGAGTGTAGGCTTTTGTTGTCATGCAAGGTTTTACAGGGCAACTTTTTAAAAGGGGGGGGGACAAAAGGGCTGCGGATTCCACAGGGTCCCCTGCGGCTGGAATAAACCCTTGGTAGTGAAGAGGCCGGGCCCGGGTTCCCCCCAAACCTCCCAACTCCTGATCAGACACAGGCGGAGCTGACCCAGACTGTGGGTTCCACAAGAGGGGAAGATCACTGAGGTGAACAAATCCACCAATAAGTGCAGGACCCACCAAGGTAGAGAAGGAACTTTGTCACAGTACTTACAAACTTTGGAATTTAATTTTAAAATAACAAGCTAAACAACCGGACATGGAATGAGACCACCATCAAAGAATTCCTTTCATTTGGTTACTACATTGTAAGAAAAACATTGTGAGTAGATTGATAATACGGCATACAAGAGGAGGATTTTCTAAGTTAGGAGCCAGTGATCATCTAATAAAGAAGGAATGGTCGGGCCATACCACCTAGCCAAGCCAAACCTCATGAATGTCAAGAAGTCCCCCACCTCAGTGTCCACGTAGAATACATACTGAAGAAATGAAATCCCTCAAGAAGAAAAGAAGTGGCAGTCCCATATGACCTGATCCAAAGCCTACTGAAATAAATGGAAACACAGCTTTTGGTTTCAATGGTCTGTGAAGTTCCCATGGCAGAGATAAAAAGACCAACAAGTGGGGTAGGAGGGAGCCAGAATTCAATATTAAAAAGGAGTCAGTAATCAAATCAATGTCAAATTGTTAATTATGGAACCAAACAGATGAACTGAGTCCTTTGAAACAAAGACTGCTGTCTGTATAATTTGAACACTGTAATTATTCTGGTTAATAACTCTGGCCAAATCCTGCTCCTCTGACTCACAGAAGCTCCTCCATTGTTCCTCTACTCAAAACACACTGAAACACAGAAGGTGGAATAATTTGTGTCTTGAAGGGCGAATAAGGAGAGTAGACTTTGGCTCCAACTTAACCAGAATTCTGAATGGTGTTTTGTCTACCCATCCACCCAGGTACTTGTGTTGTCCTCACCGCCACAGCAATTGAACACCAGCAATATTTATTTCAAAGGGCTGTTATCGTGTGTGTGGGCCTACCTCTAATGACTTGCTTGTAGCTTTTCTATATACACATTGCATGTGATTATTCTCTGTACACTCCTGCTTCTAGTGAAAAAACATTAAAATTCCCATTGACTTCATTATGAGAAGAATCAGGCCTTATATTGTTTTTCTTTTTACATGAAGCTTTTCATAATTCATTAAAAAAACAAACAAACCAACATTTGTGTTGTAGACTAAACAAGCAATAAAACCAGGAACACTGTATCTGTCCAACTATCCACTTCCATCCACTACGTGCTTATACAAGTTGGCATTGTCTCTTATGCGCCTTCAATCCAAGTACCCAGAATGGCCTAGCATATGAAAAGACAAATACTAACCATGGAAAAAGCCTTCCATTGCTTCCTCTTGGATGGAATCTGAATGCCATACTTGATGAAACGCTGTTTGATACTTGGCATGCATTGTGACTGACAGAAAAGTCCGAAAAGTTTGTCATCATTCTAGTTGACTGCTAGTTGACTAGCATTAATTATTCCACTTCCTGTGTTTTTTTGTTACCTTAGAAATTAATGTTTTTTAATCTCCCAATTATACAACCATTTCAATGTATTAAACAAAGTAAAGAATGTCTCTTTGAAACACCCTGGCCATTTTGGGGCAAAGCAAGGATGACTGATAATTAAAATGTATCAGTAACATGCAGCTCTCCTACAACAGAGGAATGTGTCACATCCCTGTTTGAAATGCCCTTTCCAAAAAGTCCTTCAGGATGCATTTACCAGATAGAGAGGGAGCCTTTAGATTAGCTCCCCCTCCAACACACACACACACACACTTAGTATAAGAACACACACACACACACACA
>NC_133769.1:68415821-68421917 GCF_003597395.2 Chelonoidis abingdonii | reverse complement strand
CCCAAATAAAAAAACCCATGCACTCCTGGGTGTGTGCGCGGGGATGCGGTTATTGCGTTGTTGTTTGGGGATGCCGCCACACACCCTAGACCCCGCCCCCAGTCCGCCATCCCCATTTACCCCTGTCTATTGGGACCGCGCTTGCTGGTCTGTAGTTTTTCTTCTCTGTGGCCCACACCACCTTTCTAGTTCACCCCCTGACAACCACTCCCCCTTGTGGGAAACTCCAGCTTGAAACATTATATCCCCCTGTTAGCAGCTCTCGGCGATATTGTATGGCGCTCCTGTCCTATATCGATGCCGCTGGGCCTGTGAGTTGCCTGAACGTTGCTACCACACTATTTTATAGGAACCCGGCAAGATATCAGGGTCTAGCGCCCCGTCGTCACTAACCACCAACACAACACTGCTCCCCCATAGCGCAGGCCGTCCTTCAGGCTCCTCATTCTCCCGGCACACGGCCCCTTAGCAGCTCTTCACACACACTCATCACACACAGAAACTCCAACCAATACAATCCACAAACTACAATAAACCTGCTACCTCCAACAGGACTCCCAGCTGAAATCCCCTCTTGTTAGCAGCTCTGTATTCATTGCTTGCTCCATTGGTTCCATTTCTCATCACTAAGTGAGGTTCCGAAAGAAATCAAGAACACATATATGCTGAACAAAATGAATACTCCTTAAAAGATCAATTTCTGATTGTCTGTCTTTCATCTACTAGAGTAATTGATTAGTGATACAGCAAAAAAAAAAATTAAACCTTTGTCTGCAGGCTAAATTGATCAATGGCTATGTGAACCTGTAAAGTCACCAAGTGCCCACATTAAACAATGTTTTCCTTCAGAAGTTTTGAAGCGTCTGTTCATGCTGGCGCATGTCAGAATATTTTCTCTAAAAGAAAATCAACTTAATCCACTTGACTTTTTAGAAGCATTTATCTGTTCAGTCAAATGCATCTCAAAAATTCAGATGCTTTTGTAATACAGAAAACTTGGAAAGTAGGGGTCTGGTATCTGTGAAATCTGCATCTTTGCACTCCACTAAACATGCGTTGCCATATCCTTGTGTGCACTGTATACTGGCACAAGGGCCGTTAAGCCTGGAAAGGAGACTCAGCTCAGCCCCTTCTCAATTTCGCCAATCCTGCAAAAGTAGTAACATTTTGGTAGACCCTCATAGGTCAACTTGTATTTTGATGCGATACACCGTCCTTGTCCCAAACACCCACTATGTGGTGGCGGTACAACCTTCCTCCCCTGAATGTCTGACGTCGTCGTTATTATTATATTGCCACAAGGCGCAAAGGTACTTTAACCTGACTTTAATTTGTTAGTATGAATTAAACCCCCTTGTGAACCCACGTGTACCCTGCAATTATTAATATAAGATATGTAGAGTCAGGCGGGGGTTGCGTGGAAGGTGGGTATAGGGAGGCAAGGGTCGCGTGGTGGGGACTGAGAAGGGACACAGCAAGCCAGCAGGTGACTGGGGGATGAGGAAGGGTGCGGTGGGGGGGAGGCGAGCAGGGAGGGGACAGGACCCGGGGCAGAGCCTGGGAGGAGTGGGAGTGGACTGTGGGCAGAGCTGATGGCACCCCAATGTGTCCCAATATTTTAGTGTTGTGATCTGGTCACCTTAGCTTTGTGAAAAAAACCTCAGTTTCTATTTTGATATAGGACAAAACAGGACTCCCCAGTTTCAAATACAAGACAATGTTACATTTGTTCCACATGGATGAACGTGGAAGATATAAATACCACTAATGAAAATTTTGTAGCAATCCATAGGCATGTACAGTATGCACCAGGCCTCGCTATTCAGAATTAGCTACCCACAACAGGAAAACAACTAACTTTTGAATCAAAGCACCGCTGTACACCATGCTGCCTGAGCAGCACCTCACACAATGGAAACAGATAACTGCTTTATTAATGAAACGGAAATAACTGCTTACATTTCACCCCTAAAGCTAGTTAGAGGCACCAGTCCTCTTCAAGACCAAAAAATTAAAGCAAATGTAGAGCTAAGAAAAGCCCCCAAAACATGTTCAGAGTGAAATCACCTCACTTTAAAATTCTGATATCTCCCAAATGCCTTGCTTGGTTTGCCTCCAGCTTTTGGAAAAGTGCTGTGCTGATGTGAGAACACATCTGTGAAGTATCAGGTGAATGGGTTTAGTTCTGGTGAAGTTATATGGTCAAAATTGGCATTTATAATACAAGGCTAACTTCAACCCAGCTATTAGCAGTAGTATTATTAGCCCTAGTAACTGGACCAGGAATCCATTTTGCTCTCCTCTGAATGTACACATTGCAGTTATTGTGATTTTATTTGTCTCGCTGCTTACCTAAGGTCTCAGAAGTCAACTGCCTTACCCGGCATCAGTTTTAGTACATAACAAAACTGTGATACACAGTCTTTCTTGTCAGAGTTTGAACAGGACTGGTCCCTAGCCTTCCAAGGTTTTGGGGGTTAGTTTTTTTAAACTATAATTTCATGAAAAAGGTTCCACTTCTCTTACAGGTGGCAGGCCTACTATCAATAATGAACAAAACTGAAACCAATGTAAGATGCATTAATTAATGGACACACAAATATAAACAACACACATTAATCTTATTACAGAACATTCAGCAGTGATAATGTGCTGAAGCTTAGAAAGGCAATTTATATGTGCACAAAGTATTAAATCAATGTATTTAAAATGGAGGAAGCTCTACATGATAGGAAAACAGGAGCAAAGATAGCGTCACTAGAAGGGAAAAAAAATCAGATTTGTAAGGAAAGGGACTCCTACCAAACCCAACAGGGAATCTGAAAATGTTACTACTACCTTAAGCTGTATTAGCTTTTTCACGGGCCCCTGCCATAACAAAGGGGGATGCCGGGGCAGATGCCAGCAGATGAAACCTTGGCAGCATGGTTTTAATGTTGTTGTGCTGCTAGCAGCCAGCGAGATGGGCCAGATGGTTCAGATGCAGAACAGAAACACAGAGCTTATATGTAGAAGGCTCCAGGCTTCCAGAGGATCCAGAAATCCTGAGGCAAATGCCAATCCCTATTTGTATCCCCACAGAACCAAACCTCCTTCTCCTGCCCTTCTCCCTCCCCCAAATGGAATGAGTTGAGGAAAATTCCATGAGGGAAATTTAGCAGTTTCCCTCCTCTCGAGTCCCCTCCCACAAGTTTTTCCCATGGGTACAGTGATCTGGACCCACATGCTTTTCATAGGAGGTTACACGATCTATGGCTATTGCAAATGAGTGGGAGCCAGGGGAATCCTACCTTCTAATTTCAGCTGAGCCACTTTGTGTGACCTTCCAGCAGTGACTTGATCTCCTTGAGCTGCAATCAGCCCAGCTACTGCATCTGGGCTTTCCTGGGTAAAAACACATGTGACACAGGTGCATCTCTATGGGAAAATGAAGTTTATATTTACTTCATCAAATGAATTTATGCCCTTAGCTCAGTGGTTAGCTTGTATTGGTTTTATCATTTAAGATTTTTGCTTGTTTCATCATAGCAGTACTTTGTGCCAATTAATTTCTGTTACAAAACATCAGTACATACAATAATTGCAACTAAAGCCCCTTCATTTAGTAACAGTACAATAAAACAACCATATCTGGTGTGTGTAAGCAGGCCCCAGAACCTCTAAAACACCACAGACATCTTTTTCTCCTTTTAAACAAATGCCCCTTTAAACTCAACAGAGAGGGCTGTCACAGCAGTCCTTTATCTATTAGGAACAAAACTGTTTTGCACAGCATAATTACTGCCATAATTGCATTTAAATGAAATGCACTTTTGCTGATTAATTTGCATGCTGTTGAAACAAGGGGGGGAGGGTAGACAAACACATTTAACAGGGTTTTTATTTTGGAGTGTAATCATCATTATTAGTCATCTAAACTATGGTGGTCAACGTGCATAATAGCCAGACAGCTTTCCTTTTTTAATGCAAAAGTAAATAAAATAATGAAAATTAATTTATGCACAAGATCCTCTCTGAAGAAAGTGCAATATGTGATCTGAATTTTTACTTAAAGCTTTCGTCAAGTGTCTAGTAGATTAAAAAAAATGAAAACCCCAAAATTTGCATTCGAACACCCCCCTCCCACATTTAAACTGCTATTCCCATGGGTCTGCTACTAAACATAGATCCTGGTCTTCCGATGGACAGGAGAGTTCTTGCTGTGTGGGCCAGGCTTCTAATCTTTGCTTCACACACTCCTAATATGGTAGAGACTCACAGCCAATCAGGCGTTTGACAAGGCTTCCAGTGGGTAAATTAGGTTTGCAGCAGTGTACCTCCCCCACTGCCACCCTCAAATTAACCACTTTGCAGAAAACAGAGCAGCGGCAGGCATACANCATTTAACAGGGTTTTTATTTTGGAGTGTAATCATCATTATTAGTCATCTAAACTATGGTGGTCAACGTGCATAATAGCCAGACAGCTTTCCTATTTTAATGCAAAAGTAAATAAAATAATGAAAATTAATTTATGCACAAGATCCTCTCTGAAGAAAGTGCAATATGTGATCTGAATTTTTACTTAAAGCTTTCGTCAAGTGTCTAGTAGATTAAAAAAAATGAAAACCCCAAAATTTGCATTCGAACACCCCCCTCCCACATTTAAACTGCTATTCCCATGGGTCTGCTACTAAACATAGATCCTGGTCTTCCGATGGACAGGAGAGTTCCTGCTGTGTGGGCCAGGCTTCTAATCTTTGCTTCACACACTCCTAATATGGTAGAGACTCACAGCCAATCAGGCGTTTGACAAGGCTTCCAGTGGGTAAATTAGGTTTGCAGCAGTGTACCTCCCCCACTGCCACCCTCAAATTAACCACTTTGCAGAAAACAGAACAGCGGCAGGCATACAGAGGCTCTGGCTTAGCCTTTCGTTGTCTTGGCACCACAGCCTCTGCTCTGTCTGTGCCGCTGATTGATTTCTCACTTGTGTGCAGAATTGTGAAATGGAGGGTGACACAAAACAGTAAATTTTTTTAAAGTAGCAAACAAGGTTGCAGATTTATCTGGCTATGGGAAGAAGAGCAGAAATGCTGACAAAGAGTGTCAGGCATGAGTTGTTTTCAGGCTCACTAGCCCAGATAGCTAAAAGCAAGAGGAGAGCCTCTTTAGGCATTGCCTTCCTTCCTTCCCAACCCCCCCCCCCCCCCCCCGCCTTCCCATTTTTCTGACTGAGACACAAGTTAGTAAGCGGCTATTTCAGAGAGAGCAGCAGTTATTTTATTTGTGTCTGTTTGCCTTTTTTGAATCACTTGTTTTAAAGCCTCTCCTACTTTACTGTATTTTATCCAGCTGGAGTCCACGAAGTCAACAATCCAGTAAATAGGGAATCGCTGTAGGCAAGGCTCTATGCGGAACCTTCTTAGAGGGAAATTCACCTTTGTGCAGGGAGCCAGCGAGCCTGTGCACTGCTTAGGTCTCATCTAAAATGTTAAATAAAATTTTAATGCTGCACTGGCCTTTTGCTCACCCTCTCTGAATTCCACCCACATTTGTCCTCCCCGCACTCCAGTGAGTATCTTCACCATAAACCCGGCCCTATAAGATCCCAAGCAGCTCCCTTTGACACCCTGCAAGATCAGGCCCTAGAAGTGGACATTCAGTATAACTGACCCTGCAGGATGCTCATGCAATACACTGTTTGGTATTTTCCGTCCAAATTCACATAGCTAACCAAGGTTACAGAGCTGGGACTAGAACCCAAATATCCCAACTCATAGTCTCATGCCCCATCTGCTAAATGAAGCTACTTCCCTTAAAGGAGATTTTTGGTGCTTTCTGGGGAACCTCTTTGAATAATGTTCCTTGCAACTTTAAAATACATAATTTATTTAAGATTCAGGTGGACATTTGCACACTTGAGTTTTTATCTTAATGGGCATGTAAGCTCCTTTAACCCCATTAGGTCAAAGCAGACAAACATCCTGCAGGGATTTCTTGCAATATATTAGGGCTCAAATGAAGCCTGTGGCCAGGGCCGGTGCAAGGATGTTTCGCGCTCTAGGCAAAACTTCCACCTTGCTCCCTCCCCCCCTCCGCGCCCCCATTCTGAGGC
>NC_133769.1:68392581-68415514 GCF_003597395.2 Chelonoidis abingdonii | reverse complement strand
TTCACTTCTCCCGCCTTCCAGGCTTGTGGTGCCAATCAGCTTAGGTGCCGCAAACCTAGGAAGTGGGAGAAGTGAAGCAGCCACGGCGTGCTCGGAGAGGAGGCGGGGCTGGGCCCCCCACCTACTTGCTGCAGGCAGCCCTCCCTGCACTCCCCTGCCCAGCTCCCTCTGCCTAAATGCTAGTGGCGACTGGGACAGCTGAAGATCTGGCTGCCGCAGTCGCTGCCGAAGAAAATGACGCCCCCCAAATGCCAGTGCCTTAGGCGACCACCTAGGTCGCCTAAATGGTTCCACCGGCCCTGCCTCTGTCAGAGTTTTCATAGTTTCTTTTTATTTCATTTCAGCAACCATTGATGCACAAGGTTAGATGAAACTGGCAATAAATGTAAATTTCCTGTTGCTGAAGCTCTGCCAACAGTGGTTGCCCTACTGAGGCGTGGAAAACCCCCAGAGGACGCAGCCAGCTACCACCCCATCTCTCTCCTCTCAACCATCAGCAAGTTCATGGAACAGGTGCTGCTCCACGATCTGTCTGATAGTATTGAAGACAGCCTCCCCGTTGAATGAAGAGGAACTGCTGTGACCAAGTAACTCCACTTATTAGCCCCGTTGAGGCAGGATTCCAACGTAAGTTGAAGACAGGATTTGCCCTGGTTGATCTGTCCTCAGCATGGGACACTGTCTGGACACAAGGCCTCCTCCTCAAGGTCTTCTGCTTCATTCACTGCTGGCAAACGATCCGCCTCCTGACGGTTATGCCTGGGGATCACCGCTTTAAGGTACACCTTAATGGCCAGATCAGTAGACCAAGAACTCTTAACTCAGGCATCCCTTAGGGCTCTGTTCTGGCCCCAATATTTTTTAATCTATACAACGTGGATATACCAGCGACAGAGTCAAGGAAATTCATGTATGCAGATGATAATGCCCTAGCTGTTCAGCATACAAGTCTCCATACCATCAGCAGCACTCTAACCTGAGATCTTAGCACAATGGCTGATTACTTCCAGTACTGGAAACTTAGGCCTAATTCAAAAAAACCCCACAAACCCTGGTAACTGTTTTCTATCTGAACAATAAAATGGCTAATACCAAACTTGATGTGCAGTTCTGCAGTGAAAGCATCAGCCATGAAGCTAATCCAAAGTATCGTGGCATTACACTGGACTGGAGTTTGACCTTTCGACAACACCTCAAGAACACCTGTAATAAGGTCAGGGCTTGTGTCGTGCTTATCAGAAAATTGCCCGGAACATCATGGGGCTCCAGTCCACAGACCTTACAAACCACAACAATTGCCTTGGTATATTCTGCAGCTGAATTTTGTGCACCAGCGTGGTCTCATAGCAGTCACACTAACCTCCTTGACACTCAACTCAATAATGCTATGCGCATAGTGTCGGGGACGCTCAAATCTACTCCAGTTGACTGGCTCCCAGTCCTACCACACATCCAGGTAGATTAGAAGAGCTGCTCAGACATCTTTCTTGCTTAACCATGAGTAGTGATGCGGGACTCACCCCTGTGGCACCTCCTGCTGGTTGTTTCTGGGAATTAGCTTGTCCAGCCTCCAGAGTGCCCTCTGCAGGCCGGTGTCCCACTGCCTCTTGGCCTCTGTGTCCCTCCCAGACCTGGTGCCCCGTTATCTGGGATGCAGCTCCTTGGCAGCAACCACTTTGTCTCAGGGTCTCCCCTTTCCAGGCCCCCGCCCACTACTATCCCCACCTCGCCTCAGAGGTAGCATAAGGCTACTGCCAGTCATTTTCTAGCCCCCACGCTCTGGGGCAGACTGCAATATCAGCTTACTCATCACTGGCAAGGTTGAGTTTGGACCTGCTGCCTTTGCCTACCCCAGGCTGCGCTCTGCAACCGCCAGTACTTGTTGCCCTTGTGCTAGGCCGCAGCCTTGGGCTTTCCAGGCTGGAGCCTCCCCAGCTCCTCTGCCTTTCCCCAGCCCTGCTCCACTCAGGTACTTCGCTCTGGTCCCTTCAGCCAGGTCCATCTCCCCCTACAGCTAGAGAGAGACTGTTGAGCTCCTAGCTCCCAGTCAGCCTATTAGCTGCTTTCCCTGCCACAGTCCTCTCCCAGGGCTGTTTTAAGCCCTTCAGGGCAGGAGCGGGGTAACCATCCCACTACACCATATCAGTGCAAATACGAGGATCCCACTGCACCAGGACCTGCAGAACCCACCAAAGATGAGATTAAAATCCCGCAACCCTCTATGGAACTGTATCAAGATCCTTACACCCAACTTTGATGCTGAGGTTCAATGGAGAGTCACATGGAGCACTTCGACCGCTCAAAACAAACAGCTCATCATTGATTCTGTTGAGGAACCGCTGGGTTTTGATTTATGTCGGAGAGACTGGTGCAGATTGAATTGCATCAGGATATCTCATGGGAGATGTGGACAAACCCTCTTTAAATAGAAAATGAGGCAAATACCTGTATGTGATTGTGGTCACCAGGCACAAATGATAGAGCACATCATATTTCATTCGTTTGCCGGGAGTCTAAAGAACATTCACCAGCTCACTGGTGGGGCAATGTGCTGGCTATCAAACCTAGATATAAATTTGTAGTTGTTGCTACCTACCCAACCCATACGAAAGAAGAAGAAGAAGCCAGTACTGAAAGTGACATATATATGTAGGCTGGGATTTTCAAAGCCCCTATGGGAATTAGGGGCATCCAAATCCCATTGAATTTTAGTGGGAGTTGTGTTAATCCCTTCAGCTCCCTTGAAGACCCCAGCTATAGTGATTAATTTTTATGCACCAATAACTATAGTATCTGTCTGCGTTTAAAAAATAACTATCTGATGGCAAACTCTGGAGCCAGTGGACCACACAAAGAAAAATGGCTCCACCCATTCCAGGACATTTTGTATCCACAATCCTCAAAAATGCACACATAGAGACAGAATAATAGAATAGTAGGACTGGAAGGGACCTTGGGAGGTCTTCTAGCCCAGTCCCTGCACTCAAGGCAGGACTAAGTATTATCTAGACTATCCCTGAGACATGACTGTCTAACCTGCTCTTTAAAACTTCCCATGACAGAGATTCCACAATCTCCCTAGGCAATTTATTCCAGCGCTTTACTACCCTGACAGTTAAGCTTTAGGAAAGCCATCTCAGCTGATCTCAGCCACTGTGGTATACAGAAAAAGATGAGACCATTATGTTAGCCAGATCCCAAACCCAGTTCAACTAGCGTCATGAACTGTTATTTCTATTTTTCATACTTTGGAGATACTAAGATGAAGCGAACTGAACGGAGGAGATAAATGGGACCCAGAAGTAGATGGAAAGCCAGTACATTTGACTGATCACAGGTATCATATTGCTGGCCTACTCTGTTAATCAAACTCTCAAATTATCTCTTTTATATTAGACTAAGCTTCCCATTGCTCATTAAGGGTAGTTCCAAAACCAGCATGTTGCAATCTAACCTGAAGGTGACGAAATTATGAAAGACTAGCACCAAGTCAGCATCCTTAAGGAAAGGTTGTAACCTGTTATGTAAATATAGAAGAAAATAAATGGTGAGAACCACTGCTGTCCTGAGAATTCAAGAGCAGACAGGAGGCCAATAATCCTCTGGAATTGCAAAACTTCGGCAAGAGTGAACATACTCAATAGACGGAGCAGTCACAACCATTAACCATTCCTGGAATTGTTTCTCCTTGCCAGCATTCTCATACCTCCTCATTCTCTTGCCCAATTATCTGCCAGCTGATTCTCATCCAGGTTTCTATACTGGCCAGGTTCAAGGAAAGAAAGGAAATTACACCATCTGGATTTGATGGAAAGAGATGTAGAGCTGAAGATCACCAGCATACTGATGGCACTGCAGTCCAAATCACAGCACAATCCGCCCCAGCAGTGAAGTGAACACTGAATGTGAGTGGTGACAGAAAGGAGTCTAGTGTGATCCACCTCTGAGTTCTCTGAAAAAGGAAGGAATAGAGCCACTGAAAAACAAACCATCAAGTCTTGCCAGAGCCTGTAAGCAAGTCAACAAGACCTTCTGATCCACCATCTCAAAGCCAGATGCCAAAGCAATTAGCAGACTCTTGATCTTAGTCCTTTATCAGGAGAAGGATAATCAGGACCAACGATACCAAATTAATTTCCATACCACACCCAGGTCTGAAGCACAATCCCACAAAGCCAAAAGAACCCAGGTGGTGACCCTTGAGCTACCCTGCTATGCTTCAATAATCTTCCCCAAACAGGGAAAGCTGGAGACAAGGCAATAATTGGACACATTGGCTGTGACCACATCAAGTGACTTATTGAGCAAAGGCTTAACCACTGCTTTTTTACTTAGTCTGTAAACATTTACAACTCTTCTCAATAATAGACGTCAGACCACACTACTGGCTTTGACCAACTATAGAGGACATGCTTCCACCTTGTAGGCATATACTAGCTTACCACCCCCACGAGTGAACCTTGGTCTTCTGCATAGGAAATCATTAAAACTTTTGGTATTGCTTTACATTTCATTTTTTAAAAGTGAAGTGTACAAAGTGCCCTACACCTCTTTTTTCAGGAAGCTATGTAAGTGTGTTGTATGCAACCGCATATCAGACCCTAGACTGCTGGATTTTTATGTACTTGCTGGCTCTTCTGTGTCAGAACCAGGATGTCCTTGAAAATTAAGGTGATTCATCTGAATTGAATCTATACTGGCAGTTTTAAAAATCACTAACTTACCCTGCATCATAAAAGCATTTTTAACGCAGGCACACTATTATGCTTTGTAATATACAGCACTGTTTTTTTATGGACATTCTGGCTTCACTCCTAGAAACTGTATGATTTCTAATATTAGATGAATGATTAATTTGGCCCATTGAGTATTTTTCTCTCTTAAATCTTTCAATGGGTCTGGGTAATATATTTTAAATCAAGAAGGGGATTTATACCTACACATATTAGTATACAATGGATACAATATTGGCCAAGTATGGATGTTCTAAGTGTATTTGCAAGAAAGAGTTAGACCCTGATAAATAATTGTTAATTGGTCATATATTTTCAGTGATTACTGGGATGAGGTGAAGCAGTTCAGATAAAATAAGAACTAAACTCATTATAGCCATTCCAAGAAGGAAAAATTCAAACAAACAAACACACTTCTCTCGAAGGTATTTTATCATTTCCAGTTTGTCCAAAGTCAGAGATTACTAGGAATCTAGTGCTGGCCCTGTGTCATGTGGCAAAAATATAGCCCCACAGGTCCCTTCCATCAGCACCAGGGCTCAGTAGACACCTATGATCATCTGCTCCTTGGCCATTCCCTGAGAGATGGATGGGGGAGCTCCTCCTTCTCTAGCTCTACAGGACCAAGCACCCAGTCTAAATCCCCTACCAGCCGCCAACCCCCTTCACTTCTGGCTCTCCAGCTGGCAAACCCTCCTCCAACTCCCCGAAATGCAATGTGTGTTGCAGAAGTTTGCGTCGGAACAGCGCAAAAACACTAAGCCACAGCTGCCATGTTGAGCCTGGATGCAGGATGAGTCCACCAAGTGTCACATGGCTTTCACCTGAAAATATTAATTGGTTTACTTGAAATTCAGCCCAGGCTCACTGAGAAGTTTAGCCAGGTGGTGTTTTTCTTTGTACATCTCTAGTTCTAGAGGTAAGCTGAGGAACCAAACTTTACTCTTAATTCTGATTTTCTTGGAGGCATGGCGGTTTAGTCTCAATGAAACCTTTACCATTATTTTAATACATGATAAAATGGCACACATGTTTTCAGACTGTATTACCTAGGTTTACAACAAACCCAGTGCATGGAGTGACATACATTCTTACATATTGCCTTTAGATCTAATCTCTCTCCTATCTCAAGGTGCGTCTTCACTGCGGGGTTAACGTGAAAGCTCAATGCTCAGGTGTGAGCACTCAGGTTAGCCTCACCCAAGTGGGGAATGACCACACAGCAAAGCCATGCTGGAGTGTGTCCTCTCAACTGCAGCCAGACTGGGGCTACACTTACTTGTGTGTGTTGCTAGGACTTGTAGGGGCCAATCCTGTGGTTCTTAGGATTGCAGTAAGTTGAGTTGCTCTGTGGGTATGTTTACACTTGGAACTGGGGCTGCGATTCCCAGCTTGAGGAGACATATTCATGCTAGCTCTCATCGAGCTAAAACACTAAAAATAGAGTGTAACTATGGCAGCATGAGCTGCAGGACAGGGTAGCTACCCTAAGTACATACCAGGGGTCTCTGAAAGGCATGTGATCAGGGCAGCTTGCCCATCCCAACACTGGAACTGAGTTGAGGCACCTTTAAAAACCTGGCAATAGGGGCTATTCAAATTTTATCTGCAGCCTGACCACTCATCTGACTTCAGTAACACTTCTCACTTTTATTTTCAAAGGTGGGTGCAGGCCCTGGGATGGCACACACCATTCCTCTAGATTCATCAGTGTGTTTACAATGTGTCCCAAGATGACATGATGGGGCCACTAGTTTGGGGCTGAGACACCTTGGGACTGATTCAGGAGTGCCAAGACTTGCAGTTGAGCCACCCCAACTTAATGGGCAGTTTTGAAACTTTGGGCCTGAATTCTTTTGAGTTCAGCTGCTACTTCAGCCTGTGGCTGGTCTGGGTGTTACACTACCAAGACTATTAATTTTAAATAACTAATGTCTTCCCGTCCTATCTTCTTTTGTTGCTAGTGTAATCTGGCATCAAAACACCTAGCTCTCGAGCAGCTAATCAGAGATGTCAATTCTCACTCCTGTCTTACAGTCAAAAAGTCAGGCAAACACCTTACACATCCTTGAGCAACACTGATAGGCTTCATCTTTCAAATTAATACTAGTGCTGTTTTGGAACAGAAGAGTTGGCATGGAAAGCCAAACTTGGGAACCTAAAATGAGGGTTAGAATCTGCAGCTGCCGAAGAAACTCATTTCACCTTTAAAGAGCTTAGTTTCCTTTTCCACTGTATCACCCTCCAAATATAGTTTTACATTTCTTAAATTTCAAGGTTAAATATATATTTTTTTAGCAAATGGACCAATTTTACTGACTACAGGAAACGCAGATGCTGCCAGCCAGCTGGAGCATTTTTATTAACAAAAACTGAACCTAGCCAGATGCCTAATTTATAACCTCAAGGCTGCAACAAAAGTCTATTCAATTTGGAGATTAAAATGCACATAGAAATCCAGAGGTAACTGTAGACACTTGTAACACTAATTTCTTTTGAAGGGGAATGACCCCAGATAATTGTGACTGTTACCGTCTTAGATATAGCTGAGTCAAGGGCATTCATTCAAATAAACTTGGATAACAAAAGGTAAGTTAAAGTGAAAAATGATTAATTTAGTTCACAGATATGTTACATGGTTGTTGCAGTTAAGTTTTATCCCTATGAAAATGGTGCTTTTTCATCTCATTACTTCCTTGGGGATAAATGTTTTCCTGCAGTTAAAGCTTCAGATTTGAGATCTACCATTGTATGTTCACATGTCTAGAGAAATACAATGTATTTAATGGTGATGCACAGTCAGTAAGCTAGACTGATAGGCACATAGTCTTATAGTTGATCACTGTAATTTCAGGCTTCAGAAACCATGTACACTGTTGTTCAAATGATTATATTAAAAATAGAGGGTACAGGAAAGGAGCCTGTGTACATGTGTCTGGTGCTGTTATCACCGAGGTGGTGCGATTACAGAGAAGAGACTGAAGACTGGTAATTCAGCTGAAGTGGCAGCCATAACAGCTCTGTTCTGGTCATTTCCTTCTTTGTTCCATTGCATTGTATTCCAAACATTGTATCCCTTCCCACCACTAAATACATGACGAGATCATTAAATCATCATTACATGGGATGAATAGTTATTTGTTTACCTTTCATATTCTATCATTGGTTAGAGCCAAAAATCATCAAGATAGGTTTGTTTGTTTGTTGTAAACTGAATGGAATGCTCCTGAAAGGAGTCACATGGTCAGTCCTCTGTCCCCAGCACAGGCATTATCAATGAAAGCATCTGCTATACTGCCTGCCACTGTACTTCAACTCAGTCACCAAGGGACCAGGTCTTGGAGTGAGTAAGTAATTAAATTTCATGCTTTTCATACTCCACCCTTCATACTTTTGCTGAGACTTCCAAAAAGGAGGCCAAGTAAGTTGGGCTTAAAACATATTTAGTTTAAAATGGGAGTTATTTTACTATAGCAATCCTCCTCCTGCCCTCCCCGTCCCCCCAAAAAGCCAAGTTAGGCATTCATCTAGTATAAAAAAACATTAAGTTTCTTCCAGAAGAACAACAGATGGGCAAAAGAGTGAAAGTTCTCTCAGAAACTTTGAAGATCCACAGACAGATCTCGATTTAATAAAAACAAGAATTACAGCACTAAAGAATGCAGAATTGTGTGTCCTCTGCCACTAGTATTCATTTTGAATAACAGAGTGTGTTTCCCAGGTAACAGTACATACAGGGCTGTAGTTATTTTAAAAGATTAAAGGCCTTCTCTAAACACCCATTAAAGTCAATGGAAGGACTCACATTGACCTCAGTAGGCTCTAGATCAGGATCTCAATTTCATCCGAATAGATTTTAAATCCAGTTTATATTTTCCCTTTGGGGAGAGGTAGATTCAGAAAGAATATGGATAACAGTTTCATGGTGGATATTAACTCCTATTACTTGTGTAGGAATCCAGTGTTCCCCAGATAATTATTTTGTTTTCATCAATTAGCAGATATGTAAGATTAGTCACTTCTACCTGTTCTCCTAGCCTCCCGGTTTATGTAATCTGGATCAGCACCTTCACCATCGGAAAAGATAATGGTACCACCCCATAAGGGTTTGGAGTTGTGTACATATATGATTTAAGTTAAATCCCATTGAAAAATCATCCCCTTGCCGCTTTATGCAGATCTGAAGGGCTGCCCTCAGACAAATTTTAACAAACAATACTTTCTCTCTGTTGTTTAGCTTGGTTAGAATGATCAGGCTACCAAAATGCAATGCTCCCAGCAGGACATTAAACCCTTTGGTGAGATAACGTTTAAGACTTTCTAGAACCTAACATTCACAGAATAAAGAATATTCAACATTGGATGAAGTCCACTTAAAGTACTAGAACATGTGAGTCACTGTGGAGAGTGAATGAGACTACTCTATATTTAATATTTTCAAAAACGAAATGTTTTTCCCCAGAGCAGATATGAGGCCCAGTCATACAAATGCTTAAACAACAAATCCCTTTTATCTCAGAAGGGTTACTTACATGATTAAGGTCTGCTTATGCGAGTAAGGGTGTGTAGGAGAGGGTACCCATCAGTCTCAATAGACGACACTATGAATGGGCTAGGCAAAAACATCAGATTTTAGCAATGCTGTATCTCTATAGCCAGCTATAATGATTTTTATCATGAGCCTCTTGATATTGGATGATTTTCTTTAAGTGATGTGATTATGTAAGAATCTCAGCTTTCATTTTTAAAAAGGAATTATAATAATAGATCTTTTATAACTTTTCATCCACAGATAGTCAAAGTGCTTTATCACACATCACTCCCATTTTACAGTTGGGGATACTGAGGCCTGGGGCAGCAATATGACTTACCCAGGTTCCCTCGACCAGTAGGCCAAGGCAGAGCTAAGAATAAGAACATAACATACAAATGAAAGCATAGCCATACTGGGTTAGACCAATGGTCCATCTAACTCAGTATCCTGTCTTCCAGTGGGGGCTAGGTACCAGATGCTTCAGAGGCAATTATCAAGTGATCCATCCAATGTCATCTGGTAGTCAGAGGCTTAGGGACACCCAGAGCATGAGGTTGCATCCCCAACAATTTTGGCTAATAGTCACTGATGGACTTATCCTCCATAAACTTGTCTAATTCTGTTTTGAAGCCAGTTATACTTTTAGTCTTCACACCTTCCCTGGACAACAACTTCCTTTTGTTTGTTTTAAATCTGCTACCAATTAATTTCATTGGGTGATCCCTGGTTCTTGTTTTATATGAAGGGGCAAATAACACTTCCTACTCACTTTCTCCACACTGTTCATGATTATATAGACCTCCTATTATATCCCATCCTCAGTTGTCTCTTTTCCAAGATGAATAGTCCCAATCTTTTTAGTTTCTTCTCATATGGAAGTTGTTCCATACCCTTAATAATTTTTGTGGCATTTCTCTGTACCCTTTCCATTTCCAATGTACCTTTTTTGAGATGGGGTGACTAGAACTGCATATAGTATTCAAGATATGGACATATCATGAATTTATATAGCAGTATTATAATATTTTCTGTCTTATTATCTATCCCTTTCCTAATGGTTCCTAACATTGTTAGCTTTTTAGACTGCTGCTGTTGAAGTTTGAGCTCATTTTTTCAGAGAGTTAACCACAATGACTCAAAGATCTCTTTCTTGAGTGGTAACAGCTAATTTAGACATCGTTGTTTTGTATGTATACTTGGAATTATGTTTTTTAATGGTCATTACTTTGCACTTATCGACACTGAATTTCATCTCCCAGTTCCAAATTGTCTAGTTCCCCAATTTTGTGAGATCGCTTTTTAACTCTTCACAGTCAGCTTTGGACTTAACTATTTTAATAATATTGTATCATCAACAAACTTTGTCACCTCACTGTTTACCCCTTTTTTAGATCATTTATGAATATGTTGAACAGCACTGGTCCCAGTACCGATCCTTGGGAGACATCTCTATTTACCTCCCTCCATTCTGTAAACAGCCTTTGTTTCCATCTTTTAACCAGTTACTGATACATGAGAGGACCTTCCCTCTTATTCCATGACTGCTTAGTTTGCTTAAGAGCATTTGGTGAGGGACCTTGTCAAAGGCTTTCTGAAAGTTCAAGTACATTATAGCCACGGGATCACTCTTGTCTATGTGGATGTTGACACCCTCAGAGAAGTCTAATAAACTGGTGTAAATGTAGAAACATACTATTTTGTGTATTCAAGTTTGCTCCCCAAAAAGCAAGGTCGTATGAATATTAGGTATCCATATCCAGTCCCAGTAATCACACATATAAAGTAGTTAATATTTTGCTGTCGCCATATGCAAAAGTAGATAGCATTACAAGGGTGTCAGTACCAAAATGCCGCCTAATGCATCTGCACAACTTTTAGCCAATCCCTCTTGTGCATAGATCACAAGGATGTAGACGGAAATATTACTTTAAGCAGAAATTTATGAGAATAGACCCAAACTCTTCTAAAAGTACAATCGCCTCATATTTCAAAGGTCAGTACAACCCCATTATCATCTTTTTCACTGCTCATACTGTCTGCCAGCTCTACAAAAACAAGCAAAAGCAAAATAAATTGGGATTATGTCAATGTGGTATCTGCGAGTGAAAAAAATCAGGTAATTTGTCAAAGACTGTCTCAGAAAATGATAGGAAGACTACAAAGGATATATTTTAGCCATGATGCATTTCCTAGGCTGTACTAGGATAAAGTTTAAATGAAGGTAAGTTCCAGTTAACCAAAAATAAAATTAAGGATACAAGAGGAATATAGGTGTCATAACTATAAAGGGAAGGGTAACAACCCTCTTGTATACAATATTATACAATCCCTCCCGGCCAGAGGCATCAAAATCCTTTTACCTTTAAAGGGTTAAGAAGCTCATGTAACTTGGCTGACACCTGACCCAAAGGACCAATAAGCGGACAAGATACTTTCAGATCTTGGGGGGAGGAGGGAAGGCTTTTGTTTGTGCTCTTTGTTTTGGTGGTGTTCACTCTTGGGACTAAGAGGGATCAGACATCAATCCATGCTCTCCAAACCTTTCTGAACAAGTCTCTCATATTTCAAACTTGTAAGTAACAGCCATGCAAGGTGTATTAGTTTATCTTTGTTTTCTCAACTTGTGAATTTTACCTTTGCTAGAAGGAGGTTTATCCCTGCTTTGTTGTAACTTTGAAACTAAGGCTGGAGGGGGTTCCTCTGGGCTCTTTGAATCTGATTACCCTGTAAAGTTATTTTCCATCCTGATTTTACACAAATGATTTTTACATTTTCTTTTTAATAAAATCCTTCTTTTAAGAACCTGACTGATTTTTGCATTGTCCAAAGACCCAGGGGTTTAGGTCTTTGATCACTTTGTAACCAATTGGTTAGGATATTATTCTGAAGCCTCCCCAGGAAAGGGAATGTAAGATCTTGGGGGAATATTTTGGGGGAAGAGGAACTCCAAGTGGTCCTTTCCCTGTTTCTTGTTAAATCACTTGGTGGTGGCAGTGTACCAGGTTTAACCTAAGCTGGTAGAAATAAGCATAAGGGGCTTTCATGTGGATCCCCACATCTGTAACCTAGAGTTCAAAGTGCGGAAGGAACCCTGACAATAGGTGATAATAGGTTCATATTATATGGAACAGGAGGTCAAGAGAGATTAAAGGTCAGAAAACAAGTACTGAATGATAGGAGAGGGACCATAATTGTGAATAATTGGGGGATATAAAGACAAATGAGGCATATGAAGCAACGCAATAAATGGAGACAAAAGAAGAACATTTAAAAGTTTATCTCAAAAAACGTTACAAAGTCCAAATGTGACACAATTCTGACGCTTAATGGTGCTACTGAACTAGTCATCACACTCCAGTTCAGTAGTAAAGAGCCTTCAGATAATTCAAAATAAAGAACAGCAAAAAACATAGAAGACTGTCACCCAGAGATCAAGCATCACGGAGAGAGGAAGGATTCTTTACTGACGAAGATGCTGCACTAGGATTTAGGAGATCTGTGTTCAGCTGCTGGCTCTGCCATACTTTTTCTGTGTGACCATGAGCATGTCACTTCAGCTCCAAGAGAGGAAAACACTTAAGTACATTGAAATCAAAGGGACTACTCAGCTACTTAAAGTTATGCATGTGCTTAAGTATATTGCTGGACTGGGTTCTTAATTTATCTCCATCTCGGTTTTCTATCTGTAAAACTGAAATCATCCTACTTCCCTTTCTCGCACCTTTTGCATGTCTTATCCATTTAGACTACAAACGTTTCAAGGCGGGGACCTTCTCTAATTATGGATATGTACAGTAGAGCTGGTTAAAAATACTCATCAGAAATTAGTTTTGATTAAAACAAAAAATTTCATGGGAAAATGTCATTTGATGACATTTTTTAGATTTTCAAAAAAACAAAAAAAACCCCAACAATCTTGGTTGGGGGCAGGGAGTAGGAGGGAGTGAAATGTTGAAGTGAAAATCTTTTGGCAAAACGATAAAACCAAACTTGATGTTTTTTGTTTAAAACTGTGAGTTTTCCCACACACACTTTCTTATTATTTCCTAAATGGGACACACTGAGAAGGTGGGAGATATACTATTAAGTTTTGATAGTAGTGCTTTTGCAGAGAGAAGAATAAATCATTGATGATTTTCCAGTTAGCAAATGTTGAGACACAGTCAGAAAGTGTGAGAAAATGGTGAAATACTAACTTTTTGGAAGTTTTTGATAGGAAAACTGGAATTTTCCAACACAAATTTTTTAAAGGGGAATCTTTTCCCCCATGAAAATGTTCATGTGGACAATGCCATTTTCCCAACAACCTTAATGTGCAGTGCCCAGCACACAGGGTCCCATCTCTTTTTGGGGTCACTGAGTATTAATGCATTAATACAAATATTAAATGCTATTTGACAGGAAAACAAAAAACCCAAAGGAGACGGGGAAACATGAAGGAAGTGCTATTGAATATCTACCAATAGACTAAGGAAATCTCTTCACTGCAGCATTAGCCTGGGTTCTTAGTTGGGTGTTGCCCTTTGCCACTCCTCCCCCATCCACACATACAAACATCTCACCCAAGTTAAGTCATGCCTTCAGCTAGGATTAGAGCCTGGTTCCACTTTGGACTGGTAACCTACCTACTTTGCAGTGAGGATACAGGCTAAGGGCTGATAGTCTTCCAGTACCTTCTCACAATTCCCCCCATGTGCTGAGAAGGACAGACAAGTTCTCCCACAAGTTACTGGGGAAGAATTGTAGAGCAGCTCAGATTACTGCAGTGCTCAGAACCATGGGATAAGCCCCCAGAAGTCCTAGTGATACACATGGGTGAGTGAAGCACTACTGAGGACACTGTATGCAGGCAGAGCTTTGCAGTGCTCACACTGGGCTAGTCTCATCCCAGTGCTAATCTCCCTCAGCAATGAAGTCATATCTTAATTGTACATACAGCATGCACTGTGTGCTCAGGTTTTTGTTTCTTCCTCTGTACCCCGATAGTTATATCCTTTTATTTTTTTATCTCAGAAAGAAAAATTGCACCCTATTGCCAATGGTTGTTTTACTGTACTCAGATACAGTGTCCCATTTCCAGCCTTTTCTCATCATGTTGTCCCCAGTTAGGTTGGCATGCAATGACTGGTTATATATGACTGTGTTCTTTCACCACAACTGAGAAGGTTAGTAAATCAATTTTTTTAAAAGTTGGTTCTTATAAGGGCAAGTGGTTTTTTTTCTTAAATGCCTATGTTGATATTATCCTGTGGTGTTTTTGAACATAGTTCTGGGATCCTCTCCCTACAATAAAATTTTTAGTAGAAAGACTTTCTGGAAGACTGGGAGAAAGGGCGGGTAATGCAGCAGCAAATATCAAGCCTGGTCTTTCAAAGGGCTCTTCTGTGACAAGCAAGGCTTTGAAAGTCTTCCCTTTCCCAGCCCTTCTTTTCATTTTTGGAAGGTTTTTTGCCTGTACAACATAATTACATCTTGTTGTTCATGTCCTAGTAATTGTCCCAATGGGGATTGGTCTGTAAAGTAAAGAACTCTGAACTTAAGCAACCCACACATATAAGGTTAACTTTTCAGTCACCTGACACCTATTACTCTTGCTCATTGATTTTTGGTTTTAAATCAGCAGTTCTCTAACTGTGGGTCAGGACTCCAAAGTGGTCACGACCCCATTTTAATAGGATTGCCTGGGCTGGCATTAAACTTACTGGGGCCTGGGGCCAAAGCCCAAGTCCCCACTGCCTGGCCCTTCAGCCCTGGGTAGCTAGACTCAGGCTACAGGCCCCCTTTCCAAGGCTGAAGCCCTTGGATTTCAGCTTTGGCTCCACCTTGCCTGGCATGGTGGAGCTCGGGCTTTGGCTTTGAACTCCTCCACCCAGGGTGGTGAGGCTTGGGACAGTCCCTCTGTCTGGGGTCGTGTAGTAATTTTTGTTGTCAGAAAGTTTGAGAACCCCTGATTTAAATAATAACTTTTAAAAGTTAGCCAGCATTTAGCCAAATGATTCTCTGGGCACTGCCTGTTTTTTCCAGGCCAATAATTCTACACACTTGAGCATATCTCCGCTGATAAATTTCAGGAGGGTGAGAAGTAACTTCACATTATGTAGCAGCACCAAGAAGGCCCAAACAGTGATCACACTCCAGCGGCAAAAATTCAACAGATGAGGCTTTGCTGTCTTGTAACAGTACCAGGCACAGCAACATCTGAGAATTGCTTATTGTTCCTATTTCTTGATAACAATTCATATTGCCTTCCACTGGGGCAAATGGGTTTCTAGGGCTGTTTATCAAGCCATATATCCTCCTTTTGGAATTGCTAGCGATGTCCTCCACACAGCTGCTGGCCAATCTGTTCAGTTTTGCTTAAGACAGTTCTCTCTAGCCAACACAGAGTTGAAACAGCATTAGCATTTTTTTAAAGTTAGATCAAGGCTGTTGGCAATCTTCAAGAAAGATGAAAAAACCTCACACGTGAATCTTGCCTGTCAGCCATACATACATAAATCATACACTTCTGTGCAAGAGTATCAGCAGCTTGTAATGAGTTTGCCAATTGATATATTATATCCTGTGGGCCTAACCCTTCCCCAACTGACTTTGGTAGGAGCAGGATGTGTTTCCTGGTACTCCAAGCCAGCTCCATTCATCTGTTTATTTACCTGCAGTGTTTTGTCATTATCCTAAACTGTTTTCTGGGGCTGGTATCCTCTTTGCTTTTCTTGTTTGCACAGTACTAGCACAGATGGGCCCTAACTGGGAATGCTAGGAGCTACCACAGTATAAATAATAATCTGACCCTAAAATATGAGAAATGTGACAGTTTTCAATAGATTAGTTTTTAAATCCTGTCTCTGAAGAGTCTTTTATAAATAAATGATTTGTGATAAGCTATATTGGGCCAAATGCTGAGGGAAAAAATTTCTCAGCATATATATCGCTGAATGTGTGTAACGGGTGAGGTGAACTATACTCAGGGGCCTGTTACTGGATGCTTTCCACACATGGAATTAGCACTAGGTTCAATGGGAGAAGGACCAGG
Organism: Chelonoidis abingdonii; assembly: GCF_003597395.2. Taxonomy (NCBI): domain Eukaryota; kingdom Metazoa; phylum Chordata; order Testudines; family Testudinidae; genus Chelonoidis; species Chelonoidis abingdonii. The sequence continues at coordinate 68,399,214 of NC_133769.1, read as the reverse complement.
CCTCCAGGATGCAATCTGGACTCCACTGGGAGAGGTGGGATGGGGGTGGGGGGTAGAAAGCTTCCTGATTCATGCCTTAGAGCACAAGGGAAATCCACCTACCTAATGCAGGGAAGCTGGCTCAGGGAAGAAAGTAAAAGGAAGCTGGTTCATGCAGCAAGGCTGAAAGTTAACTTTATAATATCCCTAGGGTAGGCGAGTGGTACTTGCTTCCTCTTCCCATTTCTCTCTCTCTTGCAGTCATTCTATGAACATCCCATTACTGAGAGGTGCACAGTGAAGGTTATTCCTTCTCATATGTCTATGTTTTCCCTACTCTTCAAATTCTTTCATCTTCATCTGTTGCTTTGTGAACATCTTGCTGGCTGAGCTTGCAAAGGCCTTACAATCAGTGTGATGGCATTTCTGTGTTTGTCTGTTTGTAATGTGATACCTTTGAACACATCTAATCCATTCCAAACTGCCATGGAATGTTCTGGGCATCAATGACCAGACCCCTACTGATCTGGAGGGAAAACAAGAAGGGGGAAATGTGGAACACATGGAACCCCTGCCATCTATTTTGCAGAGGAACTTGAAGCTGAGACTCTGCTATGGAGACAAGGGGGCACAAAGTACCCCTGATAGGGAAAAATTGGGGGATCCTGCTATGGGGGAAGGGACACACAGAGTCCCTAGCATGAAGGGAAGGTAAGCAGTGGTGCTGGAACAATTTTATAGCGGGGGCGCTGAAGATGGAAACCATATATTTAGGTTGTTATTACTACCTAAAGCCAGTGAGTGCAGCAGCAACCCTTGCACCCATAGTTCCAGCACCTGTGAAGGTGGGAAAGGGAGGAATATAGAGCCCCTGGCATGAGGACACACACAGATCTCCTGGTATGAGTGGGAGATTGGAAGACTCAGGTGTGTGGAAGGGGGGAAGAGGGCAACTGGGGCACACACAGACATAAGCGCCATAACTAACAGGTCTTACGGAAGTCTTGAACATCAAGATGTCCTCTGTGGGGGGGGGGACCCTGGTATAGGACAAGTGGGTTACATACAGATCCCCTGAAATGGAGGGGGGAGGAATGGAGAACCTAGTATGGGTGGAGGAGAAAGTGGGGGGCATATAGAACCTCATGGAAAGGAGAGATTGGGGTGTTGCCAGGAATCCTTGAAATAGAGAGGGATGGGGATGGTGCCACACAGGGAGCTCAGGGTGGGGAAATGGAGGAATGCAAGGAGCTCATGCTATGTACAATAAGCTTGGCCTACAGAAGCTACAAAGTTTATGACTTCCTAGTTATTGAATGGTGGGGCTATGACAGAGGTAACAGAGACAATGGATTTAACTGCAGCACTGGCACCACGTCTGAAACGGTGTGGGCATGCGCCGCTTCATTTGTCAAAGGATTTATTTAATTTAATCCAATAGGATTTCAAATACAAATAGAGGGAATAGTGACTTGCATCTGATACCACAACCTACCACTTAACAATGGGTTGTCCATAGGGCAGAATCAGTGGAAGAGGGCAAGGAAGCATCTGAAATAATGCCCAGTCTGGGCCCTCATCTGTAAGTTTTTTAAACATAAAGTATATTTAAATGTTGATCAAGATGGTGAAATAGTATCTCTGATTAAGAGAGAGCACTCTGATTAAGAGGGAGTTCCTTATACACACCTCAGTTAAAGATTCTAGTAGCCCAGGCAATCACACTATTTTTTGCTGATCTCAGATCTTCCCAGTAGCTAAATTTCTTCTCCTTTTACTTTCCTGAAGGGACAAACAGGAAAGCCAACAACTGGAAGTGTTTATATGACAAGCCGACACACGGCAGCCACATTCCACTCCCGAATCACAGTAGATGCACTTTCCTGGTTTCACATTGATTCAGTGATCAATAAAGAGCTTGGAGATAGCAGCATGATAACTGCTATGTGAAGCATACTTCATTCCTTCAAAGAGTGATGAACCACATATTGATCCTTTGCCCATTAATTGAAAGAATAATAAGTATTATGATATTACACCAGACAGGTTTTTAAAATGGTACATAAGAATATAAGAATGGACATACTGGGTCAGACCAAAGGTCCATCTAGCCCAGTATCTCCTCTTCCAACAGTGGCCAATGTCAGGTGCCCCAGAGGGAATGAACAGACAGGTAATCAGCTACTGATCCATCCCCTGTTGCTCATTTCCAGCTTCTGGCAAACAGAGGCCAGGGACGCCATCCCTGCCCATCCTGGCTAATCAGTGAGCAAGAGTAGTAGCTGCCCTTGTCTGGCCGTCCCTCATTGTCTCGAAGGGCAACCTGGCTTAAAAAAAATGAACAAGCAATGTCAGATAAAAAGTTTGAGTAAATATTAAATAAGAAGCTTAAGAAAATTAGGGAAAGCTTTTCTGAGACAGAATTTTCATTGCAATATATCATTTGTAACCAGTTCTACACATGGTAATTTAAACCTGCTATTCAGTGGTGTAAGACCCTGGCAGGAGTAGGCAGGACTATTTGTGAGCTGAAAATTGAAGTTTTCCAACTTTAAAAGGAGTTTGGACTTTATTAATACAAAGATCAGTAACTGAGTATTATTTTAAAAAATCCTCATTCCGCCAGGTCTTTTATGCTAAGCCAGATCTTTCATTCCCACTAGTGGTCATGCATGTAGAAAAATAACAAGTGAAATCAGCAATTGTTTCTCCAACTCTTTGTTGGGGATAAGAGTGGCTTTTTAAAGAGGGATTAAATAACTAAACAAAATCAGTCATAGTTCAATATTTGTATTTATGAATAAGAAACCCAAACATTTAATTTGTGCATCATTTCCCCCTACTCCCACACCAATTAATGAACACACATCAGCACACTGAATGGTTTGTTCTCCAAAGTGTTCTATTTTTGGCCTAGTTCTGATATGCTTGGCACTGCTCATACTAATTTAGAACTTGCTCACATGTTAACTGCTCTAACTAGCCATTATTCTTTTATTTCCTAAAAGTGAAATATGAGACATTACTAGTATTTCAGAGGGAGGATATTGCTGCTTAAAAATCTTACCAAAAAATTATAAGGCAATGAAAATATAGCACTCTTAGAAGAATTCTCATACATTTGTCGAAGCTTCTGTAATCAAAAACAAACTTGTCATTGTAACCAATGAATTGGACAACTAATTCTTCACTTCTTTAGGCCTTTTGTGCTCTCCACACCCACTCATAAAAGGGTGACACATGGGTGGAACTAAAACGAGGGTTGTGTTAGGAGGGAAACAGCAGCTCATTACCTGGTCCCAGAGCCCCCTGATGCCCTACACATGACTATAGCAGATCAGAGGGCACTTCCAGGGAGTAGAGCAAGAGAACAGCTGCCATAAGCCTCCTGGGGAAAAAAAACTCCACAGCCAAATGCCATAGAAGGTTCATGCTGGTAGCATGGGCAGCAAGTTCTATAGGCCATGGTGCCTAGGCACCAGGAATATTCCTGGCCTGGGGCCTTGCTCCAGCACTGTTTGAGGCCGGGTCTCTCCCTTGGCCCCCCCTTCCACCCCTGGGCACTCCCCCACCCCCAATTTAAAATGGGGAAACTCCATCCCAGAGCCTGCGCCCCTCACCCCCTCCTGCATCTCTACCCCCTGTCCCAGCCTGGAGCATGCACCCAGCACCCAAACTCTGTCCCAGAGCCTGCACCTCCACCTCCTTCTCACACACTCTCTCCTGCCCCAAAACTTCCTCCCAGATCCCACACCCAAATTCTATCCCAGAGGCTGCACCCCCCACCCCCTTCCCACACACCCTCTTCTGCCTCCAAACACCCTCCAAGAGCCTGCACCCAAACTCCCTCCCAGAGCCTGCACCCCTCAACCCATCCTGCACCCCCCATGCCCTGCCCCAGCCCGGAGCCTGCACCCAGCGCTCAAACTCCATCCCAGAGCCAACACCCCAGACCCCCTCCCCCACCCAAACTCCCTCCCAGAGCCCGACCTCTCACCCCTTCTATACCCAAACTCCCTCCCAAAGCCTGCACCCCTCCTGCACCCCAATCCCCTGCCCCAGCTCAGGGCCTTCACCCCAGACCTCCTTCCCACACCCAAACTCCCTCCTAGATCCTTAGACAGGTAGGGAGGTAGAGTGGCAGGGGGCTCTGAGCGTTCTGGGCACCACTAAAATTTCTACAAACCTGCTGCCCCTAGCTGGTAGGACTGCCATAAGTTACCCCACTGCAACAGGAACTTGCGGGAGAATGGGCTCCAGTGCAGTTATGATTGGGGAGCTAATGGGAACTTGATTTGGTTAGAATTGTTCTACTCTCTGTTGCCAGCTTCCAGGCTCCCTGAAGGGGCTTCAGGGAAGGAGTCTGCAGTCACTCCCTGGGAGAAAGGAGGCGTGTCTAGGGCTAACATCAAATTGCCTCTGGTTACTCCTGGGAGGAGGGAGTGTGGCTTGGCAAACCGAGAGAAGGGGGAGAGCCAGAGAGGCAGGCAAGGCTCAGGGGAAAAGCACAAAGGTATGGGGTAGCCAGGATCCAGAATAGATAGTGGGCTCGGATCCCCCTACCAGCCGCTGAGGGAATGGCACCAGTGGGGCAAAGGGCAGGAAAACAGCCTGATTCCAGTTGTCAAGAGGGACTTTGGTACCCTGGAATTGGGGAACATGTCTGGTGACCTAGCCAGAGTGCTGAGTCACGAAGAGGAAGCTTCAGTTCCTGGAGTGAGAGGGGTCCACAGGGTAAGTGGATGGCAAGAGAGACACTGCCAGAGGAGGGTACAATGCCTGGCTGTAGCTAATCCCCAAAGTGGCCAATAGGAGGTGCCACCAGCAGTGAGTGCACCCCATGACATTTGGTGGAAAATGTGGGCCCATAGTTGCCCCTGTAGGGGACGTTGAAAGACACTGGTAGACTGCAAAAAACTGTATGAAGCTGGTACCCCTGATACAAGGGGAGAGCAAAAGGCCACAGCAGGAAAGAAAAAAAGAAAAGACAATGGAGCAGCAGTATGTGGAAGTTTTTTTGCAGAGGGCACTTATACCTTCCCAGGCTGGACTCCAGAGTCGCCACCCCTGCAGAGGAGGACTGACAAAAACAGGGACAGATCCAGGGCCTGTTGGAGAACCAACAGAGATGGGGAAGCCTAGGTGTACCTGCAAAACTATTTGGCACAGCCATGTGGCAGAACAGCAGCTCTATTTATTTAAGCTTGTGTGAGTACAAGTTAGTACATGCTGCAGGGAGCGAGACTGGAAAAGAGATACGTGGGCCAGGAGGCCCAGTCAAAGCAGTTTTATGCCTGTAGGCAATGAGGTCACCTGAAAAAGGAGTGTTCCTACTAGGGTAGGGGAAAGTAAGCCCAAATAGTCCATCATGGAGAGAACAGGAGAGGAAGAGGCGTGTTTTGCCTGTGGTCAGATGGGGCACCTAAGAAGGAAATGCCCGTATACGAGCTTCAAGGTGAAGGCTGATCCAGGAGAGGTGGCTAGACAAGAGAATGTCAAAGCACAGCCGACTGAAAAGGCAAGGAAAAGAGTCTGTTGTAGGTGCCGTGAGGTCAGCCATATACTAAGGCACTGCCCTCTTAAGAAAGGGCAGGGCAGAAAAGGGGAAGACACAGACCCCACGGAAAAAGGAAAAAAGAAGGAGCTGTCTGGGGACCGAAGTATGCCACAGACTGTCAGAGTAGACGTGGTGGTAATGATCATGGACCTGGCAGGTGGTCACCCACACGCCCTGTAAGGGTAGTAAGGAAGTAACAGATAAGATGATTGGGACAGAGAGGGCCCAGACAGACACAGGAACTAACACTGAAACAGAGCAAGCTATGGTGGGAACTCAGACCTTGAGTGAAAGGATGCTTGGCGATCCTGAGGTGCAACTGAAGGAACTCCAGGGGAAGCTAGTAGTGGCAGAGCAAGCCCTGCGAACAGCGGGAGAAGACCTGGAGTTCCAAAGGGAAAAGTTTAAGGATGCCATGGAGGACTATCATAATCTGTCAAATATCAGAGGGGTAGCCATGTTAGTCTGTATCCACATAAACAACAAGGAGTCTGGTGGCACCTTAAAGACTAACCACTGGTTTTTTTACCCATGAAAGCTTATGTCCAAATAAATCTGTTAATCTTTAAGGTGCAGCCAGACTCCTTGTTGTTTTATCATAATCTGTGTCTCCTGGTGGATGAAGTGGAACAAGAGAGGGATGATCTGCAGGCACAGCTCAGACAAATGCAGAGCAAGAAACATCCACTCCCCTAAGGGTTGAAAACTTGAGGGGGGAAATACATGATGGGGTATGTATTCATCCCACAATTCCTGACAGGAATCACTTTATAAACAAAGATGCTTTTTTCCCCTCTGCATTTAAGAGACTAAAGTAAAAAACATACTAAAAATAGTGAGAGACTTTATGATTCTGCTTTGTTGGTGTGTGTAGTGAAGAGGCACGGCTGGCCTCAGAGACTGACAATGAGGGATGGCCAGACACCCCCAGGTGGGCGGAACCAGGTGTGACAAAGTTCCTCCTCTACCTTGGCGGGTCCTGCGCTTCTTGGCAGATTTGCTCACCTCAGTGATCTTCCCCACAGTCTAGGTCAACTCCTCCTGTGTCTGATCAGGAGTTGGGAGGTTTGGGGGGAACCCAGGCCCGCCCTCTACTC
>NC_133769.1:68260142-68386794 GCF_003597395.2 Chelonoidis abingdonii | reverse complement strand
CAGCACGAGAGTACGCGAGGTTGTTGACAACGGTCTCAGAATACCGTTTTTGATCTCAGGTCCACAGCCACGGCCGAACAGTCTCTTCAAGGACTGTAGCCCGACGCAAGTTTGCTCCCCCATTTTCAGGCAACTTTGGCTTTTTTTCCAAAACAACGGGGAGTGGAACATAGAGAGCTAGAGGAACGCTACCCCCACGTGCACCGCTCACGGACATTGGTAACCTTGACCTGGACAAGCAATCGACTTTTCTTGATCGCACTGTGGAGACGCAAAACCGATTTATTAACATCGGTTTCTTGTAACATCGGTTTAACTACTTCGAAATAATGCGTGCAGTGTAACGTACCTTCACTCTCATCTCACCTATCTCCTCTGACTCCTTCCCTGCCTGACTCGGGTGAGCTCCTTTTTAAACCCAGTGCCCTGTACTTAGCCTGCCCTGATTGGGGGCCTGCAATTGTTAATTAATAAGTAGCTATCTCCACTGCCTTCTAGAAAGGTCTTATTGGCCCAGGTTGCCTTGATTAACCTGTGGCACTGCCATTTGTTACCATGTCCTAGGGATTGTTTACGCTCGGCGTCGCTAAACATACCGTTTTCTCGTCACTTTACTGTAGCCATTGCCTTTGCCCCATCACACAGGAATCCACATCTCCCATGGCTGTGGAAGCAGTGAGGGCAGTGACAATGACAGTTATATGAAAAGCAGGCGATAGACTCATCAAAGTCAGTGCCAAGGAGTCTGCACACATTGCCCTCCTCTCTATGCCGTGATCACCACAGAAGACTTCTTCGTCTCGATGAGGGCCCTGAGCTACTCAAAATGCCAGACACACCTGATGCTTGAGAAGGTTTGGTTTTTTCTGGGGGGACTGCCGTTGCAGTGTACCCCAGGATCATGAGGAGTTAGGAAGCCAGCCAGGGCAACCAGATACTGTCTGGATGAGCCGCCACAGGACGGTCGTGTATTAGCAGATAGTATGTCCTGCGACACAGTGCGAGCCACTCTGGCTGCTGTTAGGACCCGGGCTGGACACGGTGGAGTTGGGCAGGCCTTGCCGTCCCCCTGTGTTCTACCTACCCCTGGAGTGATGTTACTCCCCCTCCTTAGGTCAGGAGGCCTGTGCTTCATGGGCACCCCATGCCTGAACGTCCTAGACTACTTGCTGGGTGTGCCACCCCTTGCCTGAGCCCCATAGACTGTGGTTGGTGCTTGCCCTTTGGGGGGCCCCTCGACCACTTGGTGCTCACCCCTGCCTGAGAGCTGGAGCACTAGACTGCAAGGTGCTCCGTCCTGCCTAAGGGCCTGGGCACCCGAACTGTGCACTTTTCTCCCCTACCTGAGGGTTGGAGCTCTAGACTCCTTGGTGCTGCACCCTGCCTAAGGGCTTGGGCCCTTGAACTGTTCGCCGCTCTACCCTGCCTGTGGGTTTGAGCCCTAGAGACAGCTAATTCCCCCCTTGTACAGACTGCCATTCTAGGTGCATGACAGCAAGGAGGTGTGACTGCCCTGGGAGATTGACAGTGACGGATGGCCACGCAAGCCTACATGCCACAGGGTGTTATTGCATGTATCATGGTAAATAAGATATGTAATAGCCATGTATTACTGTTATGGAATATTACATGCAATGTTGATCATTCCATGACATAACCTATAAGCCTAAATTGCAAAGGATTGTCAACAATTTTTCTAGTTTCTACAGAAAGCTTTTATAGAATATTCAACCTCAACAAAATGTGTGTTCTGAACACCTAATCCAGAAGGCTACAGGTTTAGCAAATCATAAACCCAGAAGGAGCAAGCAATTTCTCAACGTCCCATTTGAAAACATCAGCAGCTGCACAGTTAATTCCAGTGGTAGTAAATCAGCACCAGCTCCCAAACAGATTGAATACACATATCTATAGCCATCCAAAAAATAACCCATATTAAATTGCATAAACTCCCATAGAAATTATTTTGTTACATGAGCAGAGAGGGAGTCACACTTGGAAGGTAAGTGAAGTTGTGATTTATTTAAAAGTCCTCTTGCACACTGGATTAATCTACAAAAAGAGCAGTGTTCATGTGAACTGGAAGAGATCAACAAGTAGAAATGGACTATAAATAAAAGAAAAAAAATGTTAACATTACAGCCTGGGAGCTAAAAGTCAGCCATGGAACAAATGGACACAAGTCTTTTCAAGTCAGTCAAGTTACACCAAATAGCCAACAGATACCTGGAGTTCCACCTGTCCTTCCCTGCAAGGGATTTCTTGTCCCGTAGAGTGAACTGCATTGAATGACAATGAGCTCCTGCACCCCACACATGTGCACGCACGTGCACACAGCCTGTAACAGGCAAGGAGGAGTGCTAAAGTTACAGAATTATAGTTTCACTGACCAAACTGAGTAAAAGAAAAAAAAAGTAAACAAATTGCATTTGATCAAGAGGAATTTTCTGTTTACTACAATAGTTAAGGATCCAGTTCTACAAAGACCTGCCATGTGCTTAACTTTACACCTACATATAGTCCCACTGAAGAGCCCCTGATCTTTCCCCCAAAGCCCTCCTACCCCTCCAATCATGGTGGATGCAATATCTTATCTGTCACTCAAGTCTATATTTTGGCTTCAGCTTGGCCCTTTCTCTGGTCCATACACCCAAGCCATGTCTAAATCTTGCCACTTTTTTCTCCACATCTCCAAAACTAGGCTCTTCCTCTCTGCCCACACTGCTGAAGTTTTGATCATCTAACACAATTTCTGAAACCTCCCCACTCAAGTCATTCAAAGACAATTTTCCAGCTTGTCACTCAGACCATATTACCCACCCAACTCCTTTAAGATCCTCCTTCAGCTCCCCATTTTCCACCACATCAAAACACAAACTTCTTGTCTCATGCCCTCACTATATGCCTTCCCTGGCTGCCCTGTTTTCTTATTATGAGGTTAGCTCTCACCACCATTGCTCCACCAAGGATGCCAGCCCTAATCACCTGATTCACCATTTCTTCTGCAAGCACCTTGCACTTTCTCCCATGCTATCCCTTACAACTGGGAAAATCCTAGTCAAAATCCATAAAAACACCACCACCCTTATCCTCCTCCCAGCTCACCTCCCCTGTCATGCACACAGAAGATGGCAATCCTGATAATGGCTAGGCAAACAGAGAGTATTTATCACTGCCAAGAATTGCACACACCCCATTATTTCTCTTATCCTGTTTGCCTCCTCCCCACTCCCACTCCCCTTCCCTGCCCCAAGCCTACTTGCTTGCCTTATCTACCTGCTAAATCTTGTTTTAGCTCTTTGATGCAGGGATTGTCATTTTCTATCCAGCTGTTTAGCATTTAACACAATGCTAAGTTGGCTAACACACAAGTTGGTTGGCCACTACCACAATCTAAGTTTTGAAGTAAATTATCTATTATAGATAACAGAGCTTAGATAAAAGAGATCAGGTCTAATTTTTTTCATTCTCCCTAACTTGCTAGTTGAGATGTTTTGTGGGTAGAATCAGTTCAAGGTAAGGTCCTTAACAGGTTCCTGAGAAAGACTTCAGAATTTGGAATCATGATTTAGATTTCCACTTGTGAATGATGTATATAGAAATCCCTAGTAATAAATCTAAATGTCTGTATAACACTGAATACAAGTGATTGATAAAGATTTCTCATCAGAATTTGCTGAGATCATGCATCAGCTTTAATATTTATTTAAAAGAACCATGACCTTTTAGAGGTTCACTCAAAGGCTTATTACATTTTGTATAGAATATGAAACTAGATTCATTTTAGGAGTTTATAACAGTTATAAAGATAAGAAATTTTAGGATGACGTCAATTGTGATATGGCAGAACACAATAAAATCGTTAACACAGGGATTTCACAAAGCATTCTACATTTTAATTGCATGAGAATGAAAGCATTTTAAAAACACAAAAATGAACAACTTGGGAACTTCTTCCTGTAAGTGAACCAGGAAGACTGCTTTACAAATTTTGAGCTTGCTAAATTACATTAAAAAAAGAAAACTAATGAAGGAAAGGAAGAGCTAAGGATTTGATAATGGGATGTGTTATGAAGTAATACTACGGTATATGGTGTGCATTGCCCCAATATAAGTATGCCTTAGTTGTCCTGAGACACCATAGAGAAGTCAAAGGCTGAATGTGCGTGTGTCTGTGTGGATTAGCCAAATAATGCACACATTGCAGTGTTTCACTATACGTATTTCAATAAGCTATTTTATTTTTTAAAATTTTAAATATTGAAAGTTATTTCTGAAATATTCATCCATCATATAAAGTAATTCCATTTTCATTGAACTGGGTCTTTCAAAATATGTTGCAGTTTTGCAAATACTGAGGTAGTTCACTGAAAATTCCCCTTCCTTTCTCCAAGAGGATCATAAGGATCTGGGTGGAGTGTGGGGGTCCTTCCATAGCTAAAGCACTAGATCTGCCAAAGTCAGGTGAACAATGGGAGCGGGGTACCAAAGAGGTGGCTTCTGCCATCACTGGGACTTGACAGATTCTCCTTTGAACTTCTGCTACTGATGCTCAGCTGAGCAGAATGGAGCTGGTGGGTTGTTTTTTTTCTGAACCCTCCTACTTGCATTCATCTGGAAAAGGAAGAGGGTGAGGATTTTGGCAGATTACCCAGTCACTCATCAGGGCAGCATGTGCGCACAGCCAGCCAGATTCCAGTTTTTATCTGACCCATTTTAACTTTTCACCTTCAGGTAACCTGCAGTTTAATCCAATCCAGATTGCCAGTTGCCAAAAGTTATCATGAGGGTGCTGGCTCTTTGACAATCCATGTGAAATGAGTTCCTCTCAGTTTATTCCCTAGTGGATCTATGTCCATAACACAATTGACACCTTTTCAGGTAGTTTCAATAAAGAGACCAGAGTGTATAGGCAGCATAAGTGAAGTGACTTTTTCTCCCCCAATCAATTATTTCAGTCCTGACCTAGAGAACCATGCAATGTAGTTTGTGAACAGAGGACTTCAGTCTCCAGTGATATTCTCTATCCTCCCTTCCTGTACATCATGCTGGTACCATTCATGAGCACTAATATCACTTTCAAAATTTTAGAAGCAGCAAATCAAAAACATTTGGGAAAACGGTATGTTTGCCTCTCTTCCTTTGTTGCGTTCTTACTTTTACCACGATGTAGGTTAAAAAAGATAGCATACAGCTGATAGAGAATTAGCTAGTTTTCTTTCCACACAAATGTATGATTACAAAATGAGGTTTGCACTAGAGATTCACTGGAATTTTCTAGTTTAACTGAGAACTAGTTTATGCCATTAGGCTCAGAGTGTAGCAAAGAGCTATGTTGTACTGTCCCATGCAGAGAATTCTTCCCAGAGCTCCCAAGCATACAGATGCTGCGAACCCACTAAAACAATGCTTTGTTCCCCATGCAGCTGGCCACTTCTGATGACCAATGTGTGCAGATGGAAAAAATCCCTCACCTCTACGGCTGGTTCCAGGCACCAGCTTAGCAAGCAGGTGCTTGGGGCGGCCACTCCAGAGCGGGGCGGCATGTTCAGGTATTTGGCGGCAATTCAGCGGAGGGTCCCTCACTCCCGCTCGAAGTGAAGGACTTCCCGCTGAATTGCCGCAGATCGCGAATTACGGTTGGTTTCTTTTCTTTTGTTTTTTTTTTTGCTGCTTGGGTGGCAAACCTTGAGCCGGCCTTGCTTGTTTCTTCACTTCATTTGTTTTTTTTTCCTCTCTTTTCTTTTTTTTTCTTCCTCCGGTCTTTGGGGGAAGCCATCTGCCTCCATAGGCCATAGTGTAGTGATGTCCCGTTATTTTACTCCTGTATTTACTACACCTACCGACGCGTAGTGTACCATTCATGCCTCCCAGGCTTCCACCTGGGCACATCACACGATCCCGATTGTCGTCACAGAAGCAGCTGACGTAACAAACCGCATCTGTTTAACTTCACCAGAGACCAACACCTACAAATTCCTCCACCAAGCATTCTTCAACTACACTACCACACGAGAAATAAGAACCAGGATCAACAGAGCCAGACTGACTAGCTACCCAGAAGCCTCTTACTCTGAAGAGCCAAGCCCAAGAGAAGCAACAGGACTATCACTGGCCATACATACAGCCCGCCAGCTAACCCTCACTGCTATCGATCGGGATCTTACACCATCCTGGACAATGATCCACTTTCACGCCTTGATGGTGTGCGGCCAGTCCTTGCCCACGACAACCTGCCACACCTGAAATGCTACTTCACGCACTCACACGCCCGATAGTAACCTCTAGCTCGGAATCCAATCCATGCACAACCTCTGGACCCAACTCTGCCACCTATTACACGCGACACCATCATAGGATTCTAACCGATCAGCCACACCATCACGGTTCATTCATCTGAGTCCCATGTTCTACGCCTTATCATATGCAGCAATTGCCCTCTGCTATGTACTCGGCAAACTGCGCCGTCTTACGAAAAGGATAATACACAAGACCCAATCGATAATTAGGAATGGCAATATACACACCTGGGAGCGCACTGAACTCTCCCTGGCGCACTACTATAGCAGACCTTAAGGTGGCCATTCCTGCTAGCAAAAACATTCGAGCACCAGCTTCAAAGGAACTGCTGGCTTCATTTCATTCTGCAAATTTGCACCATCGCTCGGATTAAACAAAGACGTTTGAATGGCTTGCCAATACAGTATAACCAGTTTCTCACTCTCTTGGTTTTCACACTTCAGACTGCGAGAAAGGGCTCTATCCTCCCTGATTTGAACGTAACTCTGTTATCTCTAGGCTTGCTTGCTAGCATATTATATACCTGCCCCTCCATGGAAATTTCCATTGCATGCATCTGATGAAGTGGGTATTCACCCACGAAAGCTCATGCTCCAAAACATCTGTTAGTCTATAAGGTGCCACAGGATTCTCTGCTGCTTTTACAGATCCAGACTAACACGGCTACCCCTCTGATACTGTATTTACTACTGACCACCTGACCATGGTGACAGTCTCTGTGAAATGCCCAGGGAGATTAGAGAGGTTACAAAAACAGAAAAGTCAATAATAATGGGGGATTGCAACTATCCCCATATTGACTGGGTACATGACACCACAGGATGGGATGCAGAGATTAAGTTTCTAGACACCATTAATGACTGCTTCTTAGAGCAGCTAGTCCTGGAAACCACATGGAAAGAGGCAATTCTTGATTTAATCCGGTTGGCACAAAGCATCTGGTTCAAGAGATGAATATAGCTGAACTGCTTGGTAATAGTGACCATACTGTAATTAAATTTAACATCTTTGGGGGGGGGGGGACCAAAGAAACCCACCACAGTAGCATTTAACTTCTAGAAAGGGGACTACACAAAAATGAGGAAGCAAGTTAAATGGAAATTAAAAGGAACAGTCACAAGAGTGAAATGTCTGCAAACTGCATGGAAACTACTTAAAAACCTCATAATAGAGGCTCGAACTAAATGTATATCCCAAATTTTAAAAAAAAGTAAGAGGACCAAAAAAATGCCACCATGGATAAACAGCAGAGTAATAGAGGTGGACAGAGGCAAAACGGCATCCTCTAAAAATTAGAAATAGTATCCTAATGAGGAAAATAGAAAAGAGCATAAACTCTTTGTGACAAGGGCCCTGTGTGCCAAGCTGGGTTGCCTCTGTTGGCGCCATATGGGGTTGGTATGCCCCATCACCCAGTCATCTGGATCCCCTGTTAAGCAGGTGATTACAGCCACATGGGTTCTGGTCCCCTAAAGGGGTCAAATAAATGAATAATCCATTTGCCCTTGGCAGGCAAAACAAACAGTCCAGAGCCCTGCAGCTGGGGCAAACCGTAGCACTTGGGGTGTAGTAGGGGAACCTGGTCCCTCCCTCTCCAGCAGGGCCCTATGAAGCCAGAGAAGTTCAGGTCAGGGCCAGATTAACTTTTTGTGGGCCCAAAGCCAAACATATTCGTGGGCCCCCATGGGGCAAGGTGCAGGAGGTTGGGATGATCAGTCTTCAGAGTGAAGGGCGGGCTGGGGACAATGAGGCACAGCACGACGGGAGCAGCCCCACTCTGCGCAGCCCAGCAGGAGGGCACTGTTTAAAAACCTGCAGCTGCCAGATGCACATTGGCCTGCCCAGCCCTGTGCTGCTAGCATGCCCCCTCCCCTTGAAGGTGGCCCTGCATCACACTGCCCCTCTGCCCAGTGTCCCACCCTTATGCCCAGTGCCCCCTCGCCCAGAGACCTCCACCACAGATCTCTATGCCCAGCCCTCATTCCTCCCAGAGACCTCACCCACTGGCCTCCCACAACAACTGCACAGCACCATGCACACCCACACTGCTCACCCAGTGCCTCCTACTCATAGACCTCCCCACTGCCCACCACCTTCCTCACAGTCCCACCATCACAGCTGCACAACACCCCATATTCCTGAGGGAATTCTGCACCAAAAAATTAAAAATTCTGTGAACAATATTTTAAAATTCTGCAAATGTTAGTTGTCAATAAATAAATGTGGAGGCTCTAACATGGCAGTGGGGAGCATAGACCACTGGTTGCATGGAGGTGGGAGCAGGACTGTGGCAGAGCAGGGGTGGGAAGAGATGGTGTGGGGGCGGAGCAGGGGCAGGGGCAGCTTTCCTGGCCAGCTCAGCCAGCCAGGAGATTGGGCTGACCAGGGTCCCTTTTGACTCTGGGCCTAGTGCCATGGCCGGTACTGACCGAGGTATCCGCTTCTCCTACCTCCCCTGGCTCATTTCCTACCACTAAGTGTATCCTGGGCGTCTCCTCAGCTGGCAGTGGCTCGGCTTTCCTGTCAGTCTCTGCAGTCAGCAAGTTGTCTGCAGCGTAGTCTGGGTCTACCAGCTCTACTGCCTGGAGCGTCACATGTACTTCTTCAGGGACCTGCAGTACACATCCTACTCCCTGCACTGACCACCCCGACTGAGCTGGGCTGCCTCTTTTTATCTGGCTCTTCTACCTGGAGCATGCACAGTAGCGGAAATGAGTGTGGCCTCCTGAGCCCACAGTGATTGGTCCGCCCCCGTTAGTCCTGTGCAGGGTTGGTACACACTGTCACACTCTTGCAAGTCAAGTGTAAAAGTATAATTAGGCAGGCCAAAAAATAATTTGAAGATCAACTAGCAAAAGACACAGACTAACAGCAAACTTTTTCTAAGTACATCAGAAGCAGAAAACCTGCCAAAGTCAATGGGACTATTGGATCGAGGTGTCGAAGGGGCACTCGAGGAAGAAAAGGTCACTGCAGAAAACATCAATGAATTCTTTGCATGAGTCTTCAGTGTAGAGGATGTGAGGGAAATTCCCACACCTGAGCCATTCTTTTAAACTGAGAGCTCTGAGGGAAGACTGAGTTATATCAATAGAGGAGGCTTTGGAACAAATGGATAAATTGTAATAAGTCACCAGGACCAGATGGTATTCATTCAAGAGTTCTGAAGGAACTCAAATGTGAAATTGTGAACTGTGGTATGACCTACTACTTCTATGAGCTTCTATACCAGATACAATCAGAGGGTTACAAGGGACCACAAGGGTCATCTAATCTAACCTCCTGCCAAGATCCAGGATTTATTGTGTCTAAACCATCCAAGACAGATGGCTATCTAGCTGCCTTTTGAAAATCTCCAGTGAAGGAGCTTCCAAAACCTCCTGAGGCAGTCTGTTCCATTTTCCTACTGTTCTTACAGTTAGGAAGCTTTTTCAGAGATTTAATCTAAATCTGCTATGCTGTAGTTTGAACCCATTGCCCCTTGTCCTGTCTTCTGTGGCAACAGAGAACAACTTTTCTCCATCTTTTTATGGCAGCCTTTCAAATATTTGAATACCACTATCATATCCCCCCTTAATCTCCTCTTTTCCAAACTAAACAGAATCAGTTCCTTCAGCCTTTTCTTATATGGCTTGCATTTTGTCCCTTGATCATCTTTCTCACTCACTTCTGGATCATTTCCAGTTTCTGTACATCTTTTGTACACATTGGTGACCAAAGCTGGACACAGTACTCCAACTGAAGCCAGCCAGTGTCAAGTAGAGCAGTACTATCATCACCTGTGACTTGCATGCTATGCCTCTGTTAATGCAACTTAAAATTGCATTTGCTTTTTTTTGCAACAGCATCGCATTGCTGACTCATGTTGAGGTTGTGATCCACCACAACTCCCAGATCCTTATCAGCAGTGCTACTGCCATGCCAGTTATCCCCTATTTTGTATTTGTGCATTTGGTTTTTCTCAAGTGTAGCACCTTACATTTGTCTTTGTTGAATTCATTCTGTTGTCTATTGCCCAATTCTCCAATTTATCGAGATTCCTCTGAATATTATTTCTATCCTCCAAAGTGTAGGCAAACCCCTACAGCTTTGTGTCATCTGTAGCTTTGATCAGTATGCTCTCAATACCTACATGCAGGTCATTAATAAAGATGTTAAACAACGCCGGACCCAGAATAGATCCCTGTGGAACCCCACTTGAGACCTCCTTCCAATCTTACATAATTCCATTAATAGTTTGTGGTTTTTTTAACCAATTATGTATCCACTTAATGGTAGTTCCACCAAGCCCACATTTCTTCATCTTATTTATCATAATGCATGTGGGACTGTGTCAAAAGCCTTGCTGAAGTCCAGATATATTATATCCACTGCATTCCTCCTATCCACCAAACCAATTACCCTGTCAAAGAAGGAGATCAAGCAGGTTTGGCATGATTTGTTCTTAGTAAATCCATGCTGGCTACTAGTGATTACCCTTTCATCCTCCAGGTATTCGCAAATTGAATGTTTTATACATTACTCTAGTAGCTTCTCAGGTATCGAAGTCAGGCTGACTGGTCTATAGTTCCACAGCTCCTCCTTTCCCCCCCTTTTTAAAGATGGGCGCTACGTTAGCCCTTCTCCAGTCTTCTTGGACCTCTCCTGTCATCCATGACAAATATTATTGCCAGTGGTGCTGAGATTTTTTCAGCTAATTCCTTCAGTACCTTCAGGTGAATAGCATCCCCACTGACTTGAATTCATTCAAATTGGTCAGAAGATCTCGGATGTGTTCTTTACTTATCCTAATCCGCATTCCGTCCCCTGTATATTCCATGGTAACTTTGCTAGTGGTCCAGTCACATGTTATTTTTTGTGAGCAGACTGAAGCAAAGTAGGCATTGAGCAGCTCTGCCTTCCTATCATCTTCCATTACCAGCTCACCTTCTCCATTGAGCAGTGGATCACATCATCCCTGATCTTTTCTTTTTTGCCTGACATATTTGAAGGACCCCTTCCTGTTGTCTCTAACATTCCTTGTCAGCTATAACTCATTCATTGCCTTGGCTTTCTTGATTTTGTCCCTACATACTGGCACTATCTCCATGTATACTTCCTTCGTGACATGCCCCTACTTCTTTATGTAACCCTCTTTGTTTTTAGATACCTAAAAAGCTCCTTGTGCCTTAGGTGAGCCACAGGAGGGGCTAAGGAAAAGCTTCCTTGTGGCCTCTCTGAAATCCTTTATACAAGTGCATAGTATCTGGACAAAATCTGTCCTCAAATTGTTATTCATTGGTACCATCTCTGGTTTGCATTTCTTAATGCAGCAGCTGCAATATTTTAAAGGATAGTGTGAACAATTCTACTGCAGACTTTCAGCACCTAAGATCTGCAAGCGTATCTGTTTACTGAATATTAATAATCTATGTGGGTTAGACAGCTTAACTTTCTAATATCCATGCTCATCCAGCACTGATGATAGTAACTCCATAGGGAAAAAAGTCATCTCTACCAAATCTAAAAATCTGACTATTTCACCTTCTTTTCCTTATTACAAACTCAATTCCATATTTTAAAAGCCATCATCCATTTCTCAAGATATTTACCATATTCTGCTTTCATCACCATGGTTTCTGAGCACTTGTGTAAAAGAGTTAGCCTGAAAAATAGAAAAAAGGGTATCAATTTAATTATGATCTAATAAAAGGGGGAAAACACACTGGTGGTGCATTGGATTGCTGAGAAGAGCAGTACTGGGATAGACAGCCTCTCCCTTTGAGATTGCCTTCTGAAATGAATGGCTGTTCAGTGATTCAGGTGAAGTGAGTCTGATGGTGTGATGGAATTTACAGACCATTCTCTGCGACTAACAGAGTGATGGAGCAGTACTGGGCCAAGAAGGGCCTGGCCCTCCTGCAAAGCATGCTCCAAATGGAGAACTGGCTTAAAAGGGGAGTCTGGCAAGTAAGCAGGGGGAGAGTGAAGGAGAGGCTGTCTGCAGGAAGGAAGCCAGTTAATGCTTCTGGGACAGAGAAATCCATAGACGGGCCTGCCTGGACTGTGGGTAAGACCTGGCTGGGTAGCCAAGGACCACCCCTTTTTCTCTCCCCTTCTCCCTTACAAGGAGGAATAAATAGACACTGAAAATGGAGCTGAGAAGCCCCTCCTGACTAGCTGAATAACTGAAACTGTTTGAGCAGCCCTTTACTGAGAGGGAAGCAGAGTGCTGTGACCAGGCCCAAAACTGAGGAGAGGACAGAGGAGGTCAGAAGTGGCCCAGGGGAGGCCGGTCAGGTTTATCAGCAGGAGGGAACTGAGACATTCCTCACCCTTTCAGCCTTGGGCACAGACCTGGTAGAGAGGGAGACCCCAGGTCCCCCGACCCTTCTCTCCCCCTTTGTCTGACCAGGACAACCTGGGGATCACCGGGGGATGACAGACCGTAACTCGGCTGCCACGCCCTCAGATTGTTCAGCAAGGCCACACCAGGACTTTGGGGATGGTTAAGCCATAGCCTGCCTACTAGGCCTGCTTGTCTCTAAGTATAGCCCATTACAGGTGGTCTCAGCCAGGTTCCTGTTGGGTGCTTGTCCACCTCACAGTTGACACCTGGCGCTATCAGTGAAAAGGCCAATAGTTGAACAGGCCAGGAAAATGATCTACTGCCATCTCATTTTTAGAGACAGACTGTTCAGAAAAGGGTGAGACTTCTTGGTCAGTTTTTTGGGGAAGCTTTCCTTGTCAATGGCTGGCTGGGCTGCACCTGTACTGTGGATAAATAGACTTTGTTCTCCAGGGCTGTCAAGCCAGCATTCCTTGTAAGAATTAAGTTAGTGACAACAGTTTTTTTAAAAAGAAAAGAAGTCCCATGAGCAAAGAATAGCTTTAAAATAGCAACATTTAAAAAGCATGAGATTCAAATCTTCTGTATTACAACGTCTGTACATTGCTCAAAGTCCAAGTTACATCACACATACAGCCACAGAAGGAGATACATCCAGCCACAGCATCCAGTTACAAACAAGATATTTCCAGAATTGTAATGCACACTTCCATTTTATAGTGCATATAGGACATTTCTGGCTTAGAAGATACTATTGCTATAGAAATAAGAACTAAGACAAGACTAAACTAAAATAAGGATCTATTTGTAACATTGATGGGCTCAAAGATTTCTTTAGGAGGACTCACAACAAAGTGGAGGCCACATGAGTTGTCCTACAATTCCTTGGCTTCCAGAAGCAAATCATATGAATTCTATAGTGCATTATTGATATAGGCCAGATTTTTAAAAAAGAAATCCATATTTAGGTGCCTAAATAAGGTGCCTGGTTTTTAAGTGCTGAATAACTGCAGCTCTCTTTGGAGTCAATGGGTGCAGAAAAATGTTGAAAGTTCAACCACTTATTTAAGAGCCTAAAATGTTAGAAATTTTGTCACTGAATGTTTAAGTACGTGTCATCTACATGACATAAACTAATTCAGAGCCATTGTGTCTTTCTAAATAAAATGCAATAAGAGCATAAACCTGACAACTTGAAATCACTTAAGGGTTACATTTGCTTTCTATAACATAAAGCTGTCCTGAAACAAAGTGCATTTATGTAAGAATTGTGCTGTGACCTTCCTATGCCCTGGTTGTCCTGGAGACTGTCCATCTCCACAACTGATAAGAATAGAGGAGTAGTGCTCCACTTCATTTACATACCAGAACCTGAGTTTGACCTGGGAATTCTGAGAATAGAGAATCAGAATTTTGCTTAGGAAATGCTCCTGAAAAAGAAGAGTTCTGCAATCTATGCACAGAAGGAAAAGCAGCAGCTAAGGCAGGCAACTTAAAGACACACCTGACAGGTACCGAGGCATGTTTATCCACATATTTTAATTGGCAGAGGAAAACTATTTTGAGAAAGTCTGGAACGGCCCATTTATTTCAAAATGGACTGTTGCCAGCTCCTATGATTTTCTCATAAGTCTCATAATATTTGGTTGTTTTTTTTTAACTATGAGCTCCTGGAGTCATGTGATTTCATACCCTGGTAGTTGTTGAGAAAATCTTGAAAACATGAAGCCTAAAGGCTCAACAATCAAGACAAATAAGAAAAACTCATTTCTTTAGGTCTCAATTTTAAAGCCAGACTTATGGTTTTTGAACATTTGTGGTTGGCAACACTCTAATCACAGCGCCTATGCAGTCAATGAGCATAGGTCTGCACAAATTAAACACATAGGATCCTGGTCTTAATGACAACATCACTACATCTGAAAAGAAAATAGGAACTTTGGTCTTCGGTCGCTGCCGAATTCCAGCCCATGGCTAGGAAAGTTACCTCCAATAGATTTACCTTTAACTGTGAGAGATGGGGATGTACCTGTATAAGTGGTATTACTGCATTTCTTCTCTGTCTAGGCTGTCCCCACCTTCCCTCCTGCAACTACACTTTACGCTTTCTCACAATTATTTCTTTTTGTTTTATATTACTAGGTTTCCTTTATAGATTTTTTCTGTTTATTTTCCCCTGTCTTGTTTTATAGAAGACAGCACACTAAGGTTTTCCCTTTATCAGCCTCGGTTATTTAAAACCAAAGAAATTTAAAACAAACCACTAAAAACATTGAAGAATCCAATTTTAATATAAAAATACAAATTGAATTATATATACAATTAATAAAACATACAATTTACTCTAAGTGGGGACAGAGCAGTTCATCTTCCATTTTAACTACTACTGCATTGGTACCTGGCCCAATGGAGCTCTTACTAATCCTGCCCTTCCAATGCAACTAATATTGAGGTAGAAACAGGGGGAGGAGAGGGCTGGCATACCCAGCACTCCCCAAGCACGATGACAACATCACTCAGTGCTAGCATTGCGATGGATCCCTAAGGCTGATGGACAGGCAAAGTGATTCACATGACTGAACACCTGAAGGATAACAACTAATTTGTATGTTCATAAATGGTGACACCAAAGCACATTTCTTTAGTCACAAAACAAATCCAGGCCAGTCAGCAAGAATGTAACAGCTGCCTACTAACCCTGCTTTTCAACCCCGTCTGCGGGGAACACTTTTAAGCATAGGAGGCAGTTCAGTCTATCCATTTAGTCCCTACTTGCTTTATTCAACCTGCCATTCTGTTCCAATAGCCCTGGAAGCTTTGTGAGGTGGGTGCCGAGGGTGACCAAATAGCAAGTGTGAAAAATGGGGATGGAGGTGGGAGGTAATAGGAGCCTATACAAGAAAAAGCCCCAAATATTGGGACAGTCCATATAAAACCAGGACATGTGGTCACGCTATGGGTGCCAATAAGTAGGAGTTAGACTGAGACCATCAATTCATTTCACATAGGCCAAGTTACCTTTAGAGTAAAAGGACTTCAATATTCACTAGGAACCATCTTTTATTATATGACTCTAAATCCCATTATGAAACACCTAATATAGCAAACTTCCCTGATCATGGATATTCTATCACGTATACCTCTCTAGTTTTTAACTTCCATGTTACATGAAGATCTCTATTATACCGGCTCCTCAACCCGTCCTGCCGTTACCATGTACATTTTCAGATTCGTATAGACCATAATGAAATGGACACAATAAACATATTCCCTGCATCATAATTCATAATTACACCCCCTAATGAGGCTTTCCACTTTTCCATGATGTGCACAGTATTATAAGAGGGAACACAAAGAAAGAAAGTTATGAGATTGGAGGAAGGTCTTTAGAAACTTTATTTACAGAAGAAGCTGAAACATAAGTGATATCAGGCAAAATGCTACTTCACTAGATGAAAGGCAGACACAGCATATTACCTCAGAGTCACGGACATCCTGGGAAGGGAGGTTGTTGGTAACTCTAAAATGTTCGTAAATCTGAACAAAGTACAGTTCGGGCTCTAGATCCAGCAGCTAACACTCCAGGCCAGACTCCAGCAGAAGCTGACCTGCCTCCTCAGGGCTGGCAGCTTCCTTACAGGAAGCTTTTTCCCTGGGTTGAACTGAATTTGGAAGTTTGTACCCCTCCCAGCTGGGGGAGGGAAGGGGGATGAAAACAGCCCATCCCCCACCCAGCCAGGGGCAGGAAGGGTGAAAGCGGCGCAGATCCAAGCACTCCTCTTGCACTGCTGGCTCTGGCTGCCTTGGGCTGGCAGCCCCAGTGTCTTCACCTCCTAGCTGTAAGTGGCTGCCCCATGTATGGGGGTGGGGATGGGGTGGGGACAGGAAGCCCAGACGTACCTACGTTTAAGATGCAGTACAGGCACAGTGCAGTATTTGCTTCCTGCCCCCCCACCCCCGCACTGCTGCCTGATTGGTTACTTCCTGTTTCACGGGATGTCCAGTTGACCAGTCAGTCCATAACTCTGGTGTTTGTATCTTTGAGGTTCTACTGTACTTGGCATCTTTTAATAACACTATTCTCTTGGACAACATGGTACACCTTGCCAAAGTTAAGTAAGTTTGCTGGCAATAGGTTACATTCCACTCCCAAATTATTCCTCTGAAGCCAGAATCAGTGCTGCCTATGGTTCTACAGCTAACAGATTTCCTTCTGGAAAACTCAGAGTTAAATCTCCCTCAGAGAAGTGTTTACAACAGTTACCAAGGAGATGCACTGCAAAAGATACAAAGTTAATATTTCTCTTGAGAATAAGGAACAGAGCACTGTAAATAATTGAGCAACAGGACAGCATGGTGGCAAATGAAATTTGGTGTACAGAATAATTAGTAAAAAGAATCTAGCTCTTATATACTAGTTTGTATCTTCTGCAAAGTCCACATGCCAAACTGCCCTAAAAAAGGTATTAGAACTAATAGTTATAGACTACCTTGTTCACTTAAAACCGTGTGTGAATATTTTGCATGAACTCTTAAGAAATTTACTTAATTTCAAAAATGAAATGTTGAACAACAGTGATGAGAATTTTAACATATAGGCTTTCACACAAGGCATCAGGCCTATGCAGAATGTGCAGCACAGTTAAATCATTTAATAATCAAATCTCTAATAGGACACCTTATTAGCTCTTCCCTTATGGGAACTGCCGGTTAAGCATTTTAAATATACTATATCCTTTTAGATAAATATGTAATAAGAGTGGAGAGTTATTAATGTATCATAAAAAAGACTATTCCAGCAAGATCAGTTATCTTATTAGGCAGGAATATCAGTCTTGATGTTGCAGTTATTTATATGATTTTCATTTAGTTCCAATTTTAAATGAAAGTTAAAATATAATTCCATTTAATTCACTCAGAGGGTGAAATGGTTCATTTAACAAAGGGCATTCTGGCTTTATTAAATGATAACGAAGGAAGTTAGGAATCGCTGGTATTTTACAATACTATTCCAAGTCCCATGACATTTAAGTCAAATATGTTACATACATTTAAAGGAGTCAGTTCTAATACCCCAGTAAATGAAACCATAAATTACGCTTTAATACATGAAAGTGCTGCCTTACTCAAATGGAATTTGTCACTCTCAAGCTCAAGACAGAGAAAGCAATACTAAAGAGCTTTATAGACAGCAATTCACCAAGACTGCATCATTATATTATGCTTTAATCTGTCACATTGGCATCACTATTTAAAATAAAGAGCTACACGGTGTATTTCAATCTTGAAGTGAAGTCTAGATATAAATAATTTGCTACATGTTAAACCTCCAATTCAGGGAAGATAATGGAAAATAATGTCAACTAAACTTGGCAAATACACGTGGAAAAGAAGCATCTACAAAAATTATTGAAGCATTGAACACTCAGTGTGATTGTCATGGGCCTTGCACATAAAAATCAAAATGAATATTCCTTTTTATCGTGATTCTACAGAAAAGATATTTTAAAAGGCCTGCTCTCTAAGAACATTAGAAAAGTGAAACTGCTCTCAAGTAATGCACAAATGCCATAAACCAGTGGGTTGACTGGATAAATCACAAATAAAATGCAGTACCTGACAGCTCTCCATTTAACTACATAGGCAGCAAAAGCGGAGAGCCATGAAGAGTCTATTCTTATAAGTATTGGGCTTTTGATAAGTGTTCCCTTATCTGGACTCCAGACATAAGTGCTTTACTTCAAAGTCATTTCACTCCAGTCCTTCTGTAGGGACTGAGGTGGCTTGCTAATATCCTTATGCTGAAGCACTTAAAGGTTAAAAGACCTGCAGCATAGGTCCACATATATTAGGTATATAACTGATCTATTGTATTGTCCAGCCAAGTACAGCCAAGTATTGCTGATCCATCTGTACTATTTTAAACATGAATTTTCATGATCTATAAAAATAAAGGCTGCTAATATACTTGTACTAATATATGTAGGGCCTATTTTTTAGAATTGGTCTCCAATTTTGTGCCGGAACTTCATAGAGGGCAAAAGAGATTTCAATGTAAATTCTAACACTGGAATGTTTAGGGTGAGATTTTCAAAAGCACTCAGCATTGGCCTAACTCTGCTCACCTGACTTCAAATAACTACCCAGTTGTACTCACAAATCAGGTAATTAGATTATGTAATTTATGCGTACAATTAATTTTGCCCATTTCCTCCCACAACCACATGGAATGTGTAAGGGTATTGTTTCTGACATCCCATAACTTGTTCACCCAAATACATTCATCTTTAATAAGGACAGAATTTCCAAGTGTATAGTTTGTGTCACATAGAAATGAAGGCAGCTTTTGCCAATGTAAAATCTGTCACTGAAAAATAAAAGAAGGGGTACTTTAATTCAAAATGTTTCCTTCCCTTTTTCCTACTTGTCCTTTGATACTCTTAGACAATAAACCTCCTTTAAAAAAATGTTACAATACCTGTGGCTGACATCACTGTTCCGCTAGGTATGTTTCCATGGAAGAGACATCCACAATTATTTATGTGCATTGAGTATGGTGTTTTAAATGGACTTGATTTTCAAGTGAGAATTGATTTTCAAGGGAAGGATTGCTGGTTTCACTATGAAAACATGGACAGAGGCAAGAGTGCTGATAAACAGTCCTATCACGTGGCAAAATATTTATTTATAACATGATGGTTTCTCTTTTGGCTCTGGTGATTGTACTACAACTGGCATGAGAAAAGCTATATTTTGTATCTTTAAAAAACCCCTGAGCTTTCCTTCCGCTGTTTAACCCCCTGTAATCTTCAATTTGTTTGGTGTTAAATCAATAATCGAAGAGGTTATTAATCCTATGATCAGTCAATATTCTGAGCACTTCTGTCCATCCATCTCAAGGTATCTATACTACACCTTCATCAGGGTATCCTTCTATTCACCTTTGTAAGCTGGTACATTACTACTAGCAGGTCATTTTTCAATGCAACAGTTAACCTATATTTACAAAATAGTACATTTCAATTTGTGGTGGGATCAGAGAATGAAAATTCCTCATTATAAATAGGTGCAAGTGGACAAGGTTTGAGTTGCTATGGGAAACATAAAGCTTAGCTCACTGACTATTGAATTTAAAAGTCTTCTATGTACATCACTGCAGTTAAAATGGGTTTCCTTGTCTCCCCCAACTCCAAGCCATGCACAGGGGAGACTTGCCATGCATGCATTTCTCCTGGACTGCACAGAAATGAGAGGTGGATAGGTATGTAAGTCACCTTCATAATACCATTGTCCATGGAGGGACACTCCACAAGGGAACAAAAAGCTTCCTTGCATCAAATCAAGAAATTTATAGTGGGTTTTCCGAAGCAAAGGATTATTTCCCCACCCCCCCCAGTAGTTTTTTACTTTACTTTTCAAGACTGTAATGATATCTATCCAGGTACTTATAAAGTCCTCATCATGATCATATATGAGCGAGTATATTAGTAAGTACAAATGAACACATAAAATAAAAGACCTCTGTGTCATGGAAGTGTCAGTTTCTGGAAAATAATGATTCCACATCCCCAAGTTTAGACATTCTTAATCCCTTAGTAATTGGGGAAAATATCTCATACTAGAGAGTCCATAGTTAGCAGACAATAAAAAAAACCAGTCTGGATCTGCGTAAAATAAAGGCTGCTATACGCACTGAAGAACACCATCCTTGGGAAGCTATTCTTGGGAATTAAAAGTAGACACCAGTCAGGCTTGTGGGCAGCCAGCATCTCCATAAATCAGTTTCCAGGTATCTAAATCTGGGTACCCAAAATTAGAGGCCACTTTTGAACCTATGAACCTTGGTGGAAAATCATGCCCCTGAACATAAGTCACAAGCATTTTTAACAGTTTATTTCTAAGCCAACACTTCTTCACATGTGTCAAAATCACTTGTCCTCAGCAAGGACAAAATTCATAGGCTAATCAGAGCTTTCACATTATGTTAAATGCAAAACCTAAACAAGAAGTGTCAGAACAATTTGTTGTTGCATGGAAAAAATACTTATATGCTAAGAGAACTCAAACAGGACTTCATCAAAAACTTCATCTTTGGCCCAGAAACAAGAAGAGCTTCAGTTTAATTGATATTTTTTCCCAGAAATGTTGAGCATCTGAAAGTGGGGGCCTAGAGTGTTAGCTCAAGAATGAATTTCATTGTAACTCAAAGCTAGAGTCCAAAAACCTTAACAAAACACTTTGTTTTGATTTTTTTTCTCCCTGAAAAGAAACTGATTTGTTCCCAACTGAACATCTTGATTGCCACAAATTTTCAATGGAGTTTTTTTAAAATATGACTTTTTTCACATCTAATTTTTATTTCCTATCTCTCCATTGCCTTTACTCAGTTAATTCCTTTTTCTGTTACAGCTGTGTCATTTTTTCCCTTTCATTTACTTTTCCTTAGCTGAAGTTCCACATCCACATAGCCTCTAAAAAACGTAGCTTCTCCTTCAGAGTTAGCTTTCAAGCTGCCTTCCACTTTCTTCTGATCCCTACTCTAAAATGCACTTTTATAAATTATGAATATAGTCATCTCCCTGAGGAGTTAGCACTTGTCTCTTCTATACTATCTGCTGTCATGGGCTATTACTGAGTTACATCAGCTGGACAGCAGCTGCTAGTAATCAAAACTCGTCCATTCTTTGCTTTTGGTTTCTGCATCACCCAATACACACAAGCTGATACATTTTACAAGTTTTATTCCCTTGCCTGTGCTGAGGTTAAGACTGGACTGACTATTTGTCAATTCAATCCTGGTACGAAAGGCAAGCTATGAAAATTAGATAGTTTCTTCTGCTGATCGTATGGGCTTGGATAGACAAATGCATATACCAAAACCAAAGTTCCTCCCAGACAAAGACAGTAATAGCTTCATATCTAACCATAACTATGATACTTCATGTCAAGTAGGCACTAACACATTCTCTTAGCTCAGCTGGGTTTTATTCAAACAGCTTTCTAGGCAAGCCAAAATATTGTAGCCCCTTAAGTCCTACAATAAATATAAAGTAATAGTGGTGTATAAATATTTATCTAATACCATCGATAAACCCTGGTTTTCATTTCTTAGGTCACCCATCCCCAGCCCTCTACTCCCCAGTGGCAGGTAGCAGAACAGATGATTATGAGAGAAGAAGATTCTATTTGTGGATTTTTGCTTTTTACATTTGTAAATAACCTTCAAGATGTCAGCACAGTTAAGCATTTCTCACAAAAAGCATTATGGTTAAAACGTCTAACACTACTGAACAACAGTGAAATCTAAACACAGTGTAATGCTTTTCATGTTTGATGCCTCTAAATTACATTTCCTTTTATATGTTAGGTTTTTTGTTTGTATGTTTTATCTCCCAAAATTTATAAAAAACAAGATACAAGTAAACCTAAAATTGATTGGAAGTATTTTTAAAAAAAAAACCTCAAAAGAAAACACACAATATTTTCGTGAAATGTTTCCTCCAATTTTAAACTAGCTCTGTCCATAATACTTTCCTATCCCCTCCTGCCACAGATTAACATTTTCTTAGTTAGCATGGAACATTGAAACAATTGTTTGTAGGTAACGTTTTTTTTTCCATATTGAAGAGAAATGTGTGGAGAATCCAAACCCACTGTACTTTATTTTAAAAATTTCTGTACACCACAACAAAAAAGAAAAATTGTGGGATCTAATTGTGAGAATTTCTTCTTGGTCATCAGTTACCGGGCATATGATTTTGTGAGAAATCTGATGATTTTAAACTACAAAGTTCTGGGGAATATGTGGTACTGTTGCTCAATATACCAAGTATCACACCTTTGGAGATGTGATTTCAAAAATCCTGGATGGAAGTCACATATGAAAGTGAAACCTAATTTAGTTCATACATGACCCAATGGGTCTCATAAACAATAACCTTTTGTTGAGTGGTCAAGCAGTGGGAGTGGGCAGAGCCAAGAGTGCCAGCTTGCATCGCATGTTGCATGAATTTAGAAATAAGCCCACACCATGCAGTTCAGGTTAGCTGTTCCCCCTCATAAAAACTAAATTCATCAACAATTTTTAAAACACTCCCTATTTTCTGCATCTAATTTATTGTTCGCATCTACAATTTCTTTGGACTTGTGTAAGAGTATAAAAACTGTATTCAGCTGCTGAGTTCACGGAAGTGGGGTGTAACATGGCCAACTACAACCATAACAGGGAAAGACTGTGTGGTTTCTCTCCTTAGCAGAGGGATCAAACATTTGTGAATGAAACAAAGCAGGCTAAAGGTCTTAGAAAACCAGATACAGCTTCTCCTTACAACCCTCTCTCCCCTCCCCCCAACCCCTTTCCCAGCACACATGCTGCTTGGTGTCCTTTTGAACACAGAGAACCCTTTCTCTTCACCCTGACTTTAGGGGTATGCACACCTAAGCACAAATTCTGAAAAGTTACAACGCCTGTAGAATTGATCATAAATCTTGTTTTTTAAAAGCCCACAGATTGAGACACTCACTGAGCTGAAGTCATTGGGCACCAAGCTGTCACACTTGGTCAGTGTTGAGGGGGAAAAAAATGTTGGTCTGAAAAATGTGTGATTTCAAGAAATGTAAAAATGCATTAGCATGCCTTGCTGATGACACTGGCTAGATTTGTTTGCTGCAAGCAGTTCTCACTGAATATGTGAAGAATGCTGCTGTTAGTTAATTCCTAATTATGCCATTTTAAATCAAAATATAGCTCAACTATGAAAGTGCGGATCACTTTATCTAAAGTACCTCACATGAAAAGAAAATGGAGCACTGCACTAGGCGAAGGGTAAGGGAGAAACTTTTATTTTAAAAGGAGAAGAAAAAGGCTGCCAAATCCCATGTGAGGTGAGATTTTTGCTGCACCTCAAAGGTGTGAGCAAATCCACTAGCCTAGGTAGACAGACTTGTGCTAGCATGGTTCACACTAGCATGCTAAAAATAGCTCTGTGGATGTTGTGGCACCATCAAAGCCTCAGGCTAGTGTGGGTCCGTGCTCAGGTGTCTAGAACAAGACTTCATCAGTGCTGAAATGTCCACACAGGTATTTTTAGTACGCTAGTGCGCGCACTGCCAACTCAAGTCCATCTGCCTAGGCTGGAAGGCTCTGCAGTGTACACACACCTTAAGTGGCACAGGGCAAGGAGAGGTTTTGAGACACTGTTGCATCATCCTGATTCTGGGATGCTGCTTGGGCCAGCGCAGACCCTGGAATAATTTAGATACCCTTGAAAGGTCAGTTAGGGTTTCCTGACCACAGCAGTTTATGGACAGAAATACTGCCCTAAATCCCAGCAGTCCTATGCTTGGCAGCCCCTCTCCAGTTGAGTCCTGAAATGTCCTTCCCATGCCCTCTATGCAGGGCCCCAAGCTGATCTGTGTAGGTGGACCCCTGCACTGATAGGAAGCCCCAGCACACACCCCTACCTGTTACAGTTGAGCCAATTCTGTTCCTGTTGGTACCAACAGGTTCTATGCTGGACAAAGCTGTGTAAACTGATTTATGTAATTATATCTAAAGTTTTGGAGACTGTATGGATTGTTTACAAAAAAATTAAATGATCTTATTTTCTGTATTGCAGGTGACCCATTTTATCATGATGCTACGACACAAAGTTAGCTCTTAAAGCCGTTTTGATTTTGAACCTGGGCTTTAAGAGCTCAGCTCTGGCTTAGGTTATTGTTTCTTTTGTATTCATGGACTCGGGCTTTAACCATTAAGGAGTCATTAGTTGCTAAGTGGAAGAAGCTATTATAGACAAAATCTTTTCCCCAGCTGATTAACAAAATTAACATTGAGAAAATATTATAGTGACTACTGTTGTGAATACTTTCGCCTTATAATTTTTCCCTTCTAGTAACTAGGCACACTCTCCTTAGTACTTGGGAAACCAAACTAATGTCTATTCCAACCCATGTAGTTTTCTTTGGCATGCAGCATAAATGTAATGATACTGTACTTATTCTGAAACATCAAGGTGTCCTGCAAAGGGAGAGGAGGAAAATGAAGTTGTGCTCATTTTTGCTTCTTTAAGTGTTATAAAGAAAGCCTGTGTTTTTTTAAACAACAATAATAATACATTCTGCTTGCTTTTAGTGTTCATATTGTGTCTACCTGATTCCCCGCCCCCCCCCTTCCCCCCCCACACAAACACATCCCACCTGGGAAGACACTCTCGATGACTGGAGAACGGGAAGGAATACAACATTAGAGCCAATGTGACTACTCACATGAGAAAAGCTAAGTACATGCACAAGAGTTTGCAGGATCAAGACTTAAAGAGGAAGCCCACATATTTTTATTTTTAAAAAGTGGCATTTCAATTTGTATGGTTTACTTGCCATTTTTGAACATATTAGCTTGGAAAAACATTTTCTTGTTACTTTTGTCTTCTTATTCAAATTATTTGTTAAATAGACCTCAGGACACTATGACATCTTATGGTCAAAAGTATCAATCAATAGAGATTTTCCAGATCTTCATTAGCATACCTAAGGACAGACTTTGGCCCATAGCTTTTAGAATAAGGCTTGTTAACTGCTATGCTCTGTCTGTGGCATGGATACCTCTACCAGTCTGCAGCAAAATGTTTAGGGGTTAATGCTTCACACATAGCCCTTTGGGCCCCAATCCTACAATGCATTGCACAAGGGCTGACTCCTGTGCCCACACTGAGCCCTCTTGATGTCAATGGAGCCCTGCATGGACTAAGAGGTTCACACATGCACAATACTTTGTAGGAAAAGGGGACTTATTTTTAAAAAAATCTCAGCAGGGGAATCATTAGTTTTCTTTAGGCCAACCTTATTAACAAAAAAACCTCATACTCACCACTTACATTGCATCTTGAGATCATTTTACAATCAATCCATATTGCACTTCCATGCACCTCATACCTAATATAGTGGGTATTATTATGCCTAGGTTACAGATAGGAAAGCTAAGGCAGAGTAGTTAAGGGACCTGCCTAAGATTACGAGGAAGCTAGTGTCAAAGCTGACTGTAGTTCCTGACAGTCAGTTCTTTGTTCAGACTGTGAGACCCAACAGTTTATCAAAGGCACTTTTTACCATCACACAGTGTATCCTGAACCTCCAGCAGCTGAGGTGATTTTGCCTTCCCTCATTTCAGTGGCCTTCACCTTTTCCCTCAAAGTTATAAATACATGCCATCTCATAAATCGGTTCTTGGGCACCTCCTGCAGGGATCTGAACAGTGAAAGATATGGCCCAGAGATTAGATCTGAGTTTCTCCAAAATTTGGAGGTGTTTAGATAGCAGATGTTAGTAATAACTTAGATATAGCCACCCATAAGGATCATCTTTTGTTTGTAGTCAGAGCAAAACATAAATATTATTTTTACAGTGCCTTCCATTCCAGATCTCAGAGTGCTTTAAATTCAGTGAAGACTCAAGCCTCACAGTGTCCACAGGAAATCTGAAAGTATTTCTTAAAAACCACCTGTCCCCCATGTAAAGAGGGAAAATGATACAAGGAATTTGAGTTTCCAAGAGTTACAGAAGATGACTTTGATAGAGCCAGGAACAAAATCCAGATCCTCTGAATAAGTCCTATGATGAATCTCAAGATTTTCATTCCTCTCTACCATATGATGTCCCTATGAGACCTCGATTACACAGTACTTGAAAAGAAAGGAATTATACTCTTCCTCCCATAACTTTAAAATATTAAGCAGAAGATTGTGCTAACAGTATCATTACAGAAGTTGGTCCAATAAATATCTTACCTCACCCACCTTGTCCCTCTCAAGAATAGCAATTATATTTTTACAGGAAAGTTATAACAATGTTATGAAGTTTAGCATAAAAAAAATCGCACACTTTAAAATTATCCTTTATTAGCGTAGGATTTAAAATATCAAGCCTCAAAAGCAGAGCAGTAATGCTAATGTTAAAGACACTTTTATACTGAAATTGTTTAGTCAGAAATCATTTTCAAATAGTTATCCTTCTTTAACACTGATCCTATCTCAGCCCAATGTAGTAGTCTTACCTGATCCTGCAATGAAGCCATAAAGTGGAATTTGTTATACCACATTCATTTTGATAGGAAACACTGACCTCAAACACAACTGTCTGTTTTTCTCCTATCAATGTCTTTGTGCCCTTCCACACAGCTCGCCCTCTGCACAGACAGCCCTCCCTGACCTGTTTGACCAGACGGTTAGCCTTTCTTGTCATGTTTTGAAATAGGATAAGGGACAACTGTAAGCTGATTCCGAATACTGAAAAAGGGTCGTAAAACTTAGAGCCGAAATGGAATTTAAAAGGAAAGCAGCAGCAGCACGTATTGAGGAATGCTGTCCTGTAACATCATGAATATTTATACTTCTTATATTTTTTATTTGGATCAATGTATAGGAAACCTAGAGAATTATAATTAGTACCGATAGTACACCACAGTTATCTGGCCATGGAAAGTATTGCAAAGATAGAAGCAGCCACAGGAAATACGTAAGTGTAACTCAGCTGCTGAAGCACCATGCACATTTATACAGCGATATGACATTTTCCCCTCCTGTTTTTGCGACTTTACTGCTTGCATTGAAAATGCTGTTTAATACATAGTAACCTATTACATGAATAAGCAGAAGTAGCAGATACAGAGAGGAGTTTGCATAGAAGGATACAGGGCTGGGGGAAGGAAGAATAAAGGAAAGGCAACGCATTTAGGAGGAAAAGGGAATCCTTTAAAATGAAATACAGCATCTGTCCTGACCCCAAAAGAGCATGGAGATGGACCAAATGGTGAACTTCTACCTGTTAGTTACAAAAATTAATTTTTACTCTTATAGTATAAAATTGTATTGGAAGTGGTTATGTGAATTTGGGAATATACACTTAATTTAATCGGTATTTAGATTTCTATGCATTCATTGTCCTATTGCAGAAATTACTTTAATATGTTGCAGAAATTCCCTAGCCACAGTGAGGAAAGGGTACTAAAAGTGCCATCCAATTCCACAGGCCCTTAATGTCAGTTTATTCTCAGTTATACCAGTGTCTTTCTTCAAGGAAGTTGCCCTGGATATACACAGGTATAACTGAGAAGAGAATTTGGCCCATTAACTGTAACTGGGGACCCATATAATCTAGCATTGAAGAATAAAGTTATTCTGGATTCACACCAGTTTAACTAAGAGCAGAATTTGGCCCAAAACACACATTTAGCACTGAGGAATACATGGGTCTCTCTGCAAAGTCTCACAAATACACTCATGCAGAGTCTCCAATATCTGTTTGCTGTCATGTTGACCAATCCCATAACTGAGTCTGACCTTTATTTTTTACTGGAAGTTTTGAAAAAAAGAAAAAACAGATTTGTTTTCATAAAAGATTTATGACAATCACAGAAGACATTAAAATAATTTAAAATAGTTTTTAAAAGCAACTCAAGACCAAGTCCTGCCGTCTTTATACAGGCAAAACTTTCATCAAAGGCATATTTTCTTTGGAGCATGGCAACAACGTGACTTTAAAAATCATTTTAAGAATTACACTCCAGCTCCCGAGATGAACATTAGAAATTTGAAGCCAAAAGATGCCTTTGAACAATATTTAAGGGCTGTGAAAAAAACCAACAAAAATCAGGCTCCATTAATGTGAAGATATCGTATATAGGTCCCACTAAGCATTTAGGCCCCGATCCTCAAAGGTATTAAGGTGCCTAACTCAATCAATGAGAGTTAGGCACCTAAATACCTTTGAGGATCTTGGCCTTAGGCCTCGTACTGCACTGCTGAACACAAAGGGCACTTTGCCATTGACTTCAATGGACACAGGAAGAGGCCTTTATTTGTCTAAGAAATGCCAGCATTCCAAGGGCTCCTCATGGTCAGACAAAATGCAAACTGCAGTAGAAAAAGAAAAAGTAGGACATAGAGTTTTATTCTGAAATGATCTCTGGCCACAACAATAAACTGTAACAAATATGCACTAAAACAGTCTTACTCCTGTCATCAGCTGTACAATACATACAGTATCATTAAACTGGCCACTAGGATTAAAATCCACTACAACATATTTAATGTTAAGTGGCGACAGCAGCATCTCACAGAAAATTATACAAACATATATACACAGTCCACATTCAATCATTTTTCACGTTTTCGGTACACACAGTTGCAGCATATTACAGTCACGTGTCTAAGTCGTTGCTCAATACAAACCCAAGCTACTGCTTGGACGTAATTGCAGCAGTTGAGCCGAGTAATTACAATTTGTAGCAGAGATGTACAAGCCCCTACAAACAATAATTCACAAATGCTTTTTTTTATTTAAATGCTACTGCAGCATCCAGTTGGGCAATATTAAAATCTTTACTGACAGCAAGAATTTAAAAAAAAAAAAAAAAAAAAAGGCTCTTACTTGCCAGAAATATTCTTGATGGGGAAAAAAAAGTGTTACAAAAATGGAGAGTATCAAATAATGCACACACGTTCCTAAAGATTCAAATATAGCCCAAAGCTACTTATGTCTAAAGTGTTTTAACATTCTTATGGAGTCCTTTATGGCTCCAAACCACCCACCAAGTTAAAAGTGGCTTAAGTGCCTTGCACCCAAATTGTAAAAATCCCTGGCCATCTTTATTAGAGCCAGGCACATATAAAAGGAATGCACTTTGGTTCATACCAAATGCCCTGGGATTAAATCGCACTATAAAATTAAACAGTTTGAGGTAAATTTTTACAAATACAGTTGATTTCTGCTAGTGTTACCATAACAAAAACATATTAAAAAAATCAGTCTGATGTTAAGATACAACTAACCATGAAGTGCCATCTTTAACCCCTTTTAAGCAACACAGATGTTACTACAATAACAGAATGTTTTATCCAAAATAGTGTGATGGCCTTATGTTTTCTATTAAGGCATTGAAAACTAACAGGATGTTTTAAGATAGATAGAGCAATTAAAAAGAGATTTCATCCTTATTCTCTAGTATTCAAAGGGTTAAAGAGGCCAAGATGGCTGCCCTACAACATGGCATTTATAACAAAAGGCACATTGTTAACACCAAGAGCACAATTTATCCTGTGTTGTTATTCTACACATCTTGCATCACTCTGTTGTTCCAATACACTGAAGTGGTAATGAACACTCCAGTGGTGCATGAAACTGAGCCAAAAGAGACTGCAACCAAAGACAAGACAACACTGTGCTATTACTAAATCTGAAAATAGCTCAGACATCTCAAGACAATGGTAACATGTGAGACTAAGCACTGTTTCCAAGCCACTTCTATCAGCCTAATTATCAAAGCCCTTATCTTTAAATCACATCAAAGCAAGAGGCAATATCAGTTTCTCCCCCCCTCCTTTTTACATTTATAAATAAACTACAATAACAAGAGCTATATCACTTAAATCCATAATATAGCTGCTCTTTTAAATGTAGAGGAAGTTTACTGTATTTGGGTTAAAAATAGCTCCGCACACTATATTTTGGCTTAAAAGTTTCCGGTAGCATTTATGAATAAAGTCAATCACAAATGCATTACTGGCATTTAAAAAACCAGTTACATGAAAAATAAAATGTAGCAGTTTTAGTCTACTAATGACCCATGAACATTATGTATATTTTCACCTTAAATTTACATTAAAGGCAAGTACAGGTTCCAAAGTTTAATTTAACAAATATATGGGGGGAAATAATTTTTTCTAACATCATGAAATTCCTGTTTTATCCCTTGCTGATTTCCTAAACAGCTGGGACGTAGGAGCTTAACTAGTTTATTTTACATGTAAATAAATGTTTTTCCAGACCTAGAAATTACCAATTGTCAATCACCAGATATTTAGATTCCAGAAGTCATTGTTACCTATTTGTATTATATTTCACTTTTGAATATGATTCCATACATGTTTATATATTGCACTTCCACATACTGTATAAAATTGTTTACATTTAACACTTTCTAAATAATTTAAAATTTGACTAGAGGCAGGAAACTATAATTTTAAAAATATAGTAAGAAAATTTAGTTTATCAGTGATCGAATGTTTAAAGTTATCAATCATCAATAAACACCATCCTTTATCAGAAATTAATTTTCAGGATTTCTTTGTATACTGACTTTTTGGCAAATAGTTGTATTATATGTTTCCTGAGAATAGTGTCATTTCTTTTCCATACCCCGCCCCCAGAATCTTAAGTTAAATAAAACTTACGTTGCTTTCTTTTTAAATGAAAAATCTGAATGAATATGAATGAGAACTTAACCGGAAACTTTCTTAGCCTCTCTGGGGACCATGCTTTAAGTATTTTTAATAACTTTTACAAGTAATTTAATGCAATCAGTGCATATAAACATTGTTTATAATAAAATTATTAAAGTTTTATGCAACCCACCCAAACTTCTCGTTCTGACATCTGCAAATCCTGCTAGATTATGTTCCACTTTCTTCAAAATTTCCTTTTCATGTACTTTATACATCCAAGGTAGATCACGGCCATTGTTTGTTACATAATAGTGATTTTACAAACTGTTACTAGTGAAAACATATTACATGTGTGACCATTCTCATCCTAAGTCTAGCGATCACTCATTGAAAAAGACCATGTTCCTTCTCTGAGCGCAGTTTTAAAAAAAACAAAACAAAAACCACACAAACATAAATCTACTTACATCTCTACTGTTCCTTCAAAGTTATCTGCAGCTACCATACTAAAGATTAATTCAAACCACTTATCATTTCCTTAATGTTTTTTCCCTTAGCGATGTAGTCCATCAGTTTATTTCATTGATTAAGTTTATGTCTTCCAATCATTCCACTGAGGAAACAATTAACACTTGCAGATGCTCAGAAATAACAATCTTCAGGTTAGTGGTTTTCTTGTCTGCTGTCTTGTTGTCTAAAAATGAATAGTTATCTCGAAGGAGCAAAACAACATTTACCATTGTACACTGATTTGCTCTGAAGTTAAAATGTGCCAAAGAATTCATAATCCATCAAACAGATTATCTGGAAAAAAAAATCTGTGAAATTTGTGTTGCATTAACAGTCTGGAAGATACAGTATGAAAATGATGGAGCAAACAGCTCTGAGTGTTGTGTGATGTAGAGGGCCTAGCTGCACTTAAGCAGTGAGAGGAGAAAACAGGTGAAAAAAAGGAAACCAAACATGAATATAGGTTGTACACCTCAAATTATGTGCAAAACATTTTGCTTTATATAACTTCATCTATAGAAAGTAGCTCATCTGTCATGTTAAGTTTTAGAGGAACACACAAATTTCCACCTTCATTTATTCTCCCACTGTCTGCTCATCTCTCTCTTTTTATACATAGTATGAATGCCAACAGGGGAACTGTAGTGCTGGACACAGGGGTTTGGTTTTTTTTGGCTTACATTTGAACATTTGTTTTAATCATTAATGTTGTTTTTTCTTTTAAAAAATCTATAGGATGTAGCTATATTATTGTTACAAAATATCATTTTTTCCAAGCTACTATATGGAAAATGAAAACATGCTATGGCCCCAATTCTGCAAACACTTCCACAGGTGCTTGACTGCACTCATATGACTAGACACACCAGCATCAAATTAAGCACTTGTGTAAGTGTTTGTAGGATCATGACCTATATTTGTAAATGAATTCAGAGAAGGAAGAGTATTGCAAATCTAATACAAGGGCAGAGGTGGAAGTAAGATAAAAGATTTACTGTTACAGGGACCTGGGACTGGGCCCCCGGAAGGGGCGGGGCTCGGAGGAGTCAGCCTCCTGCAGCCAGCCCTTCCACACTGCCTGGTCTGCACCACCTGGGGCTCCAGTGGCAATTTAAAGGGCCCGGAGCTCCGGCTACTGCTGCAGTAGTGGAAGCCAGGAGCCCCTGGCCCTTTTAAATCACCAGGCCCTGGGGCAGCTGTCCCTTTTGCTCCCCCATTGGCAGCCCTGGCGGGGGGGAGGGGGCAAAATAGGCAATGACATTAAAGCGCTTTAATGTCAGCTGTGTACGGGTCGGTACCGGTGGCCACTTCTTACCAGTACATTGGACCGGCCCGTAGCGGCCCACTTTCACCTCTGCCCAAGGGAAAACTAATATGGACCATGTGGAAAAAAATGGTTAACACCTTTGACACTAAGCTATAATGCATGACAGTTGTGTTGTAACCAGTGGCCTGCCACTGCTGTTTATTACTGTACCACACTAATTACAGTAAGGTTAATTGTACTTTAGAAAACAAACACTTTTAAAAATAAGTATAAAAACTTAAAGCATTGTCCCCATATTTTTCTAAAAACAAAATCAACATTTCTTACATTTAAAATGAGTGCTGAAAACATACAAATGAATAAAGTTATTGAGCAAATAAAAATCTGAGCTACTTCTTCTCACGAATAAGGCTCAGCAATGTAGTTTCTCGTATGACCAGCATTGGGTTATTCAAACTCAGCTAACGAGTTTTGGCAACACTGTTCTCTGCTGAATATTCCCATTGGCATCTGTCATCTGTGCCAAATTAGTCCTAAGTTTTGAAGCTGAGCTTGATGTTGGAGGTAACTTGGAAATTGACTTTATAGCACCAGTGCTTTCTGTTATTCGTTTTGCCGATGTCTTCTCTCCAGTTGGAGGCTTTGGCAAACGTCTCCTAAGCCAGGGATGCCGTAAAGCCTGGCTGGGTGTCATGCGTATAGCAGGATCCCATTCTAAACATTGTTTTAAGAAGTCAAGGAAGAGGGGATCATCACATCCCTTTAACGCGTTTCCCCACTCTCGGCTCTCCGGTGGGCCACGCAATTTTCCCCTTCGGGAGCGGCCACCATTGAGTATTACAGAACCATCGGACAACGTGGTAATGGTACAATAACGGGGATAACCTTTAGAGCTCACAAAATTTTTGGCTCGTTTGGATGAATCCAGTAGTTTTTGGGAGGGCATGCCTAGTAGCTCTATCATACAAGCCAGTTGGTCCCCTTCATCTTCTCCAGGTAAGAGCGGGTAACCTGTTAAAAGCTCTGCTAGAATGCAGCCCAAGCTCCACATATCGATAGGCATTCCATAACGAGCACCCAGGATCACTTCCGGAGCACGGTAGAAACGTGACTGAATGTAAGTATAGACACGTTGATGCTCGTAACAACTAGAGCCAAAATCAATAACTTTAATACCACTTCTACCCTGTTGCTTCAACAGAATGTTCTCTGGTTTAAGGTCACAGTGAATGATTCTATTTTTGTGCAAAGCATCTAAGCACTGTAAAATAGAGTGGGCAAACTTACGGACCAATGGCAGGCTGAAGCCCTGAAATTTATTTTTCTTTATTAGCTCGTAAAGGTTCATGCTCAGCAACTCAAATGTCATGCAGATATGGCTGCGGAATGTAAAGTTTTCCAGCATGTGAATAACATTCATGTTGTTATCCTTATCCTGCTTCCTTAGGTGCTCCAGAATTCTAATTTCTTCTGCAGCTTGACGGTGGAAACGTTTTTCATTTCTCACCATTTTTAACGCCACATTTTGATGGGTCTTGTGATCATAAGCCTTCACAACTTGCCCAAAACTTCCTTTCCCTATTACTTTCAGGACTTCATACCTGTATGCAATATGATCATGGGGTACTTGCACGTAAGACCCCTGGTCATCATCATAACCAGAATTGTTTGGACCTCCAATCACACCTGGCCGCTTCTTTGCATTTGGACCCAAAAAGTATATTTCAGGGTAATTGAAAATTTCATGATGCTCAAAGGTTGTTAGTTTTTGCATGTATTGCTTCATTGCTTGTTCTGGTGTCATAAAGGAGGCTTTCACCTTCCCTGTTCCATCTGTCGATTTTAAAGAACTGGAGCTCCCCTGTCGTCTATGAGCACTGTCTGTCTGTCTGTCCGGCACCACTGACAATCCAGATTTGCTTACTGCTGCAAGCCCATTTGGTTGTGTTGTTAGAACTGTCCTCTTGTTGCTATTATCTTCAAACAGCTGTTGAACCTGAATCTGTCCGTGGCTACCAATGTGCAGGTGCTCATTCATTGTGTGCTTATTGCCTCCAACCTAAAATTCAAAACAATATTTTTCCAGTTAGAACATTCAGTTCTACACTTTTTTTAATGTTTCAAAATTCCTTCTTCTATCCCCCACCAGGCCCAACTTACTTCAATTAACCATTTTTCTAAAGCTGCTTACAGCTAGATTAAACATATGACCAGTATCCCATGATATCTTTCGTTACTGGTCCCATTTTAAAGATCTTAGAATCTCTTAGAATTTTCTACACCAGGGGTAGGCAACCTGCGGCACGTGAGCTGATTTTCAGTGGCACTCACACTGCCCGGGTCCTGCATTTTAATTTTAAATGAAGCTTCTTAAACATTTTAAAAACCTTATTTACTTTACATACAACAATAGTTTAGTTATATATTATGGACTAATAGAGACCTTCTAAAAACGTTAAAATGTATTACTGGCACGTGAAACCTTAAATTAGAGTGAATAAATGAAGACTCGGCCCACCGCTTCTGAAAGGTTACCGACCCCTGTTCTAAACTTTCCTCACTGTCATGACCATTTAAATAAGAGGTTTGCAACAAGGCACTATCATGGGCTAATAATTTTTCCAGAGAATCTGTAAGGCAACAGCTCAATAATATCAAAAATATGCTGGAGGGAAATTAAACTTGACTCTCGAGAATACAAAGTAGCAGTTTCAGTTGTGCTTAAGATTCCCATCATCTGCAGGAACTTCTATTGATAAGGCACCTTTAGTTCCCTCACCTCTACAAATTGTTGAAAAATCAGGATTTTAACTCCTTCCAAAATTTGGTGCAGGACAAAAGCTGTCACATACAATTTTAAACTGAAGGGAATGAGTTTTGACATTTCAAAAGAAAAAAAATCTGGACGTTATGAAGTTGCAGGAGACTGAGTTTAACATTTACAGAGTCTATAGCACTTACATCAACAGGACTTAAAGCACATGCTTAAGCACTTTGCCGAACTGAGTACTATATTTGTATTACTATAGCACCTATCAGGATTGAGTGCCGAACACTGTACAAACATTAAACCATAAAAAAAAAAATCCATGCCTCAAAGAGCGCACAATCCAAATCTATTTTCCGCCCTCTGTGATTAAAAAAATTAGGACTGGTTTTAGAAATTACATTTTGGGTTTTTTTATAGTTTGTATGATGGACTAAGCATGAATCTCAAGCATTTTCAAACAATAAAATATGTGATCAGAGTTGTGAAAAGCAACTATTTGAATAACAGATATTTGTAATGAGAAACAAGAAATATATAAGCAAACCCTTGTTCCTAACACTGATATCTTTGTAATTTCTCATTTGCTCTATGTGGAGGATATTCTCTCTCGTAAAAAGGGCCTTAAACAATCTGTAAATACATTACTTTCAAGCTGTAAAGTAAAATGATTAAAATAAAAAATACCTTTCTGTAACTTTACAATTCAAATTCATCCTTAGTGTAACTCAACTGAAGTCAGTGGAAGAATAAATTTGAGTCTTAGAGTAAAAGGGTAACAAAACTAAGTTTTAATGTAACTAATTAATTTAAATTACAGTAACAAAAATGTAGTCAATGGAGTTACTTGTAGGAAGAACTTGGTTCTGAGGACCTGATTTTTATGTGGTCTCAGAGCCACAATTCCCAATGACTTCAAGTGAAGTTGTGGACGCTCAGTACTTCTGACAAAGAGGCCTTAAGAACTGAAATGCATCTTCTTCATTCCTGCCTGTAATGACCTTGGATATATCAGTTATTACAATGTGGGGTCTGATTTTTCTACATTAATTTCTTGGAAAAACTTGCAAGGATAAAATAATGAAGCTAATGCTATGCAACCCTAAGTGTTTAAGATTCATTTACAAATATGGGTTCTAAATCATCAACACAACCATATCAATCTTTGAAGTCAATATCACAACTCCAATATCAAGACATGGGCTGTGAATGACACTCATTGATTCATTTCAAAAATAGTCAAACCAGAATGCTAGACTACCACTGTGCTATTACTCACGTGGGACATAAACAAAATAAAGGCATTGTCTTTGGTTAGTTTTCCATTAACGTACTGGACAAAGATTACTGGGTGAATGTCTTGATAAAAGCTTGTCAATAACAAACTTTCAGTTTTTACCAGTAACAGACACTAAAAGGTAAAACAGAGAGGAAAGATGGTTTTGCAGTTAACGCACTGGACTGGGACTTTGGAGATCTCTCAGCTCTACCACAGATTTCCTTTAATCATTTGACGCCTCAATTCCATATCTGTAAAATAGGAAGGAAATACTTCCTTTCTTCCACTCTTTGACTGCTTGTCTATTTAGAGTGTAAGCTACTTAGAGCATGACTGTCTCTTACCACGTGTTTGTATGGTGCACCAATGGACAAAATGCAACCCCACTCTTGGTTGAGGCCTCTAAATTTTACTGTAATAGAAATAACTCATCATTCTTTCAGTTTGATCTTACACAAATGTGTGAAGAATTCTCCTGCCATCTCACCACCTGACTTACTGGCCTCAAAATTTATTCCAAATCACTAACCAAAAGTGCACTAAAGTTAAAATGAAATTCAGAAATGACTAGAATACACTCTGATTTCAGGCAATGTTTTAACTGCAGAAGAAAGGGCTTCCCCAGGAGAAAATCCCCCATGTAGTGCACCGTTAGCATATTACATTATTTTATTAAGGGTTTTACTCTAATATGACAGACATTTCTTTGTAAAATCATTCATTTCCCAAAGAGCAGACAACCTGGATGCAAGTTTTATGTTTTGATGATATTCTTTCAGTTTGCACATCTTAAGTTTTCATAATATGGAAAGCCTCTAGAGTTCCTGGGGATTCTTTCTGCTGAGTTTATTATTTTTCTACATACATTGTGACTCAGATCTAATAACAGGTCTATTTTATTTCAAGATTGTAACTTGACTGCATATGTTTATTTGCAAAGCCATTTGGGCCTGGGCCATCAAATCTGACTGATCTTAAATGAAGTTTTACAACACGCTGGCATTCAGAGCAAAGAAGCTTATATCATTCAAGCATAGTGGAGAGATACAGAATATTGAACTAACTGCCTCCCTTGCTTAAATTCTCAGAAACACCATTAATAAAACCACCAAGAAGACTTAACTGCCCTGTGACCCCTCCAGACAATTCCTCCAGGTCAAGTTTGAAGAATATTGGTGTGGCAGGGTCTGGAAAGTTGCTCTGTTCTTGAGCGTGCTATACTCCTCTGGTGGGTAAAGAGAG
Organism: Chelonoidis abingdonii; assembly: GCF_003597395.2. NCBI lineage: Eukaryota > Metazoa > Chordata > Testudines > Testudinidae > Chelonoidis > Chelonoidis abingdonii. The sequence goes on along the minus strand of NC_133769.1, from coordinate 68,348,883 downwards.
GACTTCAGTCCACAGAGCTACCAGGAAGGCATATTTCCCAAGCACCAAATTACTTAGAGGGTTTCTTGGGTTTGGGAGACGGCTGCGGGGAAGGGTTCAGTATACGCAGAATTAAAAGACCGTGTAAATAAGAATCACATAAAAATGTGGCATTAGTGCAAAGTGCAGGTTGCAAACACTAAAGCCAAGAAATCGAAGAAGTAAAGATTTCTTCTGCAACATTAATTCAACCACATTTTATGATACACATTAACAACAAAACTAGAGCATACTTAAGACAGGAGTAGAAAATACTATTTATAAGCAATGAGACCTGAAATGATGTTGAGGAAGAAAACATCCTTCTCAAAATTTCTTTAAGTGCTCAATGCCACAATCTAAACCTTGAATTCATTTTAGTTATTTAAGTCGATTCTCCTGGTTTTAAGGACTATTTGGCTTACGCATTTTAGAAGTACTGTAGGTTTCACTACAGGGTGTACATTCTTGAACTGTAGTTATTTGTCTTGTACCAGGAGTTAAAAAACAAATCCATTTATCCACTCACCACCAGTAATGAGTAGGAATTGTTTCCTAATGAAGCTTTCAGATAAGCTTTCCAAATCTTAAACAATATAGTTCTGCCTTCCTGAGCCTTTAGACAGTTTCAGTGTTTCTCCTGCTGCACATTGGTTTTCTAAGCAGATGAATGAAGCTAACAAGACTGCTCAGTTTTTTTACTGCTTCTCACTGGATTCTAGATAGTACTTCTGCTGCTGCTCACAGTTATTCAGTTTCACCCAGCCACTTCTTGAGAATTTCAAAATGATTGAATCTTACAATTTTATAGCAAGTTCAGCTCAACTCCTGTTGTGTCCCATTTTCAACAAAAGACTATCCAACAATAATAAATAAAACCCTCAAAGACATTTTGAAAAGAAACACTGGACATTTGCTGAAACTTATCCAGCTGGTGATGTGAAGAAAAAAAGCAGTAGGGGAGCTCCGACACAAAGCAGAGCAAACAAGATGTTTGTTAAATGAATGAAGGCTCCAAGTGGAACCACTACTGCTAGTTTCATGGCAGCTCAAGAAACTGTAAAATGAGGGAAACCATTCACAGATGGAGAATATGTAAAAGAATGTTTCATTAAAACATCTAAGCACCTCTTTGGCGATTTTAGAAACAAAGATGACATAGTTAAGAAAATTAGAGAAATGCCATTATCTGCGAAGACGGTAAAGGACAGAACTATTAAGATGGCCATAGACATAATCAGCCAGTAGGTTAGTGACATTAGATTAGCACCAGGTTTTTCTATTGCCTGAGATGAGACATGCAATGTGAATGACATCACTCAAGTTGCCTTACTCGGCAGATCCGTTAATGATCAAGGTCCTCAAGAAGAGTTGATCGTGTTATTACCACTCAAAGGACAAACTCAGGGTGAAGATATTACACCTGCTGTCACTGAATGTCTGAAACAAAAAGATATTGACATCAACAGAATAATTGCTATTGCTACAGATGGAGCACCAAGCATGAAGGGGGCACACAAAGATTTTGGTTTTTTACTTAAAAAGGTATGGAGCATGATGTAATTTCATTTCACTACATAATCCACCAGGAGGCGCTGTGTGCACAAACTTTTCCAGAGGAAATCTCAAAAGTAATGGAAATGGTCATGCAGATTGTTAACAAAATAATGGCAAGTGCTCTCAATCATCAGCAGTTTTGCAAGCTTCTTCAAGAAGTTAACAGCCAATATTCTGATCTTCTCATGTATAACAAGATAAGATGGCTTTCCTGAGGTGCAGTCTTGATGAGGTTTGCGTCATATCTTGAGGAAATTAGGGTGTTCCTCCGAGAAAAGGGCCTTAAAGATGCAGCGCTAACGGATCCTCACTGGCTGCAAAAATTCAGTTTCATGGTGGATTTAACTTCTCATTTAAACGTGTTGAATCGGAAGGTACAGGGAAAAGGAAATACTGCAAATTCAGTTTTAGAAGAAGTTCCTCCATTTGCACAAAAACTGTCTTAGTTTGTAAGGGACATTGAGATGGTCATGTTAGTGCATTTCCTAACACTGAAGCAATATAAACAAACGACTGTGACATTGACGTTAGGTTCCTTGCAGAAACAGTCATCAAAATGCAGGCTGCATTTGCTGACCAATTTCACAAGTTCAGAAGGGAAAAGGCCACTTTGTCATTTCTGTTGAAACCGCTTGAAGCTGACACTTCTGCATTGAATTTTTCAGCATTTGCAGGAATCGACTGAGTGCAATTTGAATTTGAATTAGCGGACTTGCAAAACAAGGATTTATGGAATTCAAAATTGAAAGATCTTGTCCCTGAACTTCAAAATCTGGAAAGGCAGAAATCCATCCTGGGGCTACAACACAAGTGGTCTGAAATGGACGACCTTAAATGGCAAGACAGATTATATTCAACATTTGGAATTGTCTACTGGATACATACAGTCAGTTGAAGAAGTACGCATTTGGGCTTCTCTCAATCTTCAGTTCAACGTACTTCTGTGAACAAGTGTTTTCCAATATGAATTTCCTCAAGAACAAACTGAGGAGCCAACTGCAAGATGTTAGTCTTGAGTCCTGCTTGAAAATGAAAATCACGGCATATTCACCAAACATTGAGCAATTCAGTAAAGATGTCCAAAAGCAGAAGTCACATTAAAAGTATTGGTGACTAGTAATAGCTTTAATATGTTTAATTATTATTAGTCGATAAATTCTAACTCTACAAGTAGCTCTGCATGTGATGCGGCTCTCAAAATATTTTGGTCAAAGACAAAAACAAAAAAATGGCTCTTCTTCTTTGAAAGGTTGCCAACCCTTGGCCAAGTAGGTATAATCCTCTGGATAGTAGCGCTGGATATTTTTTTCAAGCTCAGACTTGTAGAACTTACAAGCTTCACTGGGGAAGCTTGTAAGTTCCATGAACCCAACTTAATGGGCCTGTGGAGCTATAAGGGGCTATACGCTTTGTAGTCCAGCAGTGAACTGCTTGTTGCACTCACAATCGTTTCATCTGACAGTGTAAGCCTGAGAGGTTTATAAACTCTGCTTCTGCAGCTGAGTTTGTAAATTCCTGTAACCAAACAACTACAAAGCTATACATCTGCATATACCTGTGCAGCATATACATCTTAATAGGATGTTTTCCTACCCACATTTTCAAAGTCAGAACTTTTTTTATAAGTCATTTCTTCACACACTTATCTAGGCACATAGTGTTCACTAAAAACTTATCTATGTATCATGTCTGAAGTTGAAAAATTCCTCTGCTTGAGTTATTTGGGAATATAAATTACAAAAGAGAAAAAAATAAAAGTAAAAATGTTTTTTTTCTTTACCATTTCATAATTCTAAATTGGCTGCTGCAAACCTTTATTTGTTCATGTTGTGGAAATGGGTAGGATGGGGTACAAAACATCCATATATCCCCTTCAAATAGAGACCCATCATGGAAAAATTCAGCTCAGAATAAATATATGTTTCAGAAATGTATCAATGTGTGAGGACAAGAGGTTTGGACAAGAGATTTCAAGGGAAACTGTTCTACCACAATCTGTTCTACCACAACTATACTAGTTGTAAATACTTTAATAGTATAAATTGTGTCCAGTGTTTAAAACCAAATGGGACTGATTAGCAATCAGTTGTTCATGTATGGATGACACCCAAGCAAAACATAAATCTATATTAGGATTTTCAATTCTGCCCATCACTGTAGGATCAAGTATAAGCCTTATCCATAGTAGTCCATAAACCTTCCTGGCATTTTCACTTGCTAATTGCATTTCCTAGTAGCAATGTAGTGCTCTGTGTAGTCAACACAGAGGGAATTATTTTTCATCTTTTAAGCTCACTTGGTCTCAGGTGCTGTACCCTATAAAACCATGCAAAGGAAATAGTTGTGCTACAATTATTTACAATTAATTCCACCAAAGCCCAAACAACAGTTTATATTGTCATCAGAACCCCAAAATGATAAAGTGAATCATATTAAACAAGCAACATGATGGGTTGACAAAGGCTCTGATTGTAGAGATATCAAGCAGAACCAAGACTTGTTAATCTGATGTCACAAAAATAGGTGGTGGTGGGGAAACATTTTGTAAAAGCAATAAAATACTTCTAGAAAGACTGTTACACAACATATTCTTCTCTCTAGGCTACGTCAAGGCACTTGGCTTTCAGACTTGTTGCTCATAACACACCAGAGACGTATGGGTATCAGGTGTAGCATACTTCATTGCTCATTTAGCTGCTTGCCACACAAGTACGCATATGTATGAATGCTTTTTTTTTTTTTTGATAGATGGATTCAAGTGCTTCTGTGCTTCATAACTTCTAAAAATATCTCCTTATTAGCCAATATTATACCAACTTAGCAGCATTATTGAAATGATTTTGATTATTACCATGTTTTACAAATCTAAGAGAAAGTGTCTGCCCTGAAGAGCTTGCACTCAGTATTAGATATTTAAAGCACACGCAATTATCATAGCATGGACCTCCTCTTAATAAAGAGACTGTCTTACGAATGTCTCTCCTCTCATTCATGATTGTACAGACATTTCCACTCAAATTCACGTAACATGAGCATTTGTGGCAATGAGAGTAACTGATTATATGGAACAGTAACAGTTGGAAAGTAATGTATTTTCAGCTGTCTTAATCAGATTTAGCAAGGACAATTAGCAGCATGTGACCAATCAGCTCTGCATGGACCACAATCTGGGAACCTCTGTTATTCTGTGATTTAAGTTAAATGTTAGGATTATGAGTTGAGGCAAAAGAATAGGGCACAGATGGAAGATGGTCAGTAATGGAAAGCTAACTAGAAAGAGGGAAATTTGAGGAGAGTCATGAAGAAAGAGAACAAAGTTGCTTGATGCATTGTAGAAGGAAGGTCAATCCAGTCCTAGGTACTGGGAGAAGGAGACAGAATTGCAATAATACAGGAGAAGCTGGCAGAGTGGAGTGTACAAGAGTGGGTGCAACAGGTAATAAAAGCACAGATGTAGATGGGAGCAGAGGGCAGAGATAAGAAGCTGGTAGATGGACCCCGTAGGACACAAATGGTTGAACTGATTTGAAATGAATATATAAGGTCATGTAAGGTTCAGTCTGTTGGCAGTAATAGGAAGACTTTGAAAGAATATGGCCTAATTGGAAAAACTGGACCTGAAAGGTAACTGATAAGATAATTGGGGGCTTTTCTTCCTTCTGTGAGGTATAGTAAATAATACAGAAGGATTGTGTGTGTTGAACCAGCAATAACTCCAAACTAGCCAAAACCTGGTTTTTAGCTAAACGAGAAACAATGATAAAGAGTATAAAAGGGTGAACTCTTTAAGGGTTCATAATAGTAGCCTGATCAAATTGGAGCTGACCAGCATGGGTCCAAGCACCCCTAAGGTTAGTCCTTTTGTGAGTATTATGATCAAATGGTTATAAATCCTTGTTATTGTATGGACGTATTAAACTGCATTTAATTTAGGCTTTTTAGACATGTTTAGAGCAACTGTAGAACTACTATTCAGCCATTAGATTTAATAAAGGAATTTATGGTGAAACTGGCATTGTGGCAGTATTCTATATTAATAATAATAATTCCAACAGACTCACAGAGAGGTGGGGATTTACATGATGAGGGCAGCAGGTAAGGAAGATTATCTTTGTTGCAGCATGTTGACTGGATACAACAGTGGAGAGATGAGAGACTGAAGAGAAAAAGTTACAGTAGTTTAGGCAAGAAAGGAAGGATTTTGAAAGGAAGGAATAGAGAGGAAACGGCAGATTTTGGAGAAGAGAAGGACAAAGAAGACTCAGTGGTTCTCCCATGTTTTTGAACCTGACTGACTAGAAAGACAGTGGCAGTTATCAGTGGAAAGGGAGAAGGAAAGAATTAGGAGGAAGCCACACACTCTTTAAAGAAAAAAACCTCTACCGGGTGCATACACAGCAGCCTGTCTGGTCAGCAACAAAAATTACCATGATTACACAACCTCTGTCCTCATCTTCACACCTCTACCTCTCTGACCATGATCCGCCATGAAGCTATACTACAGCAACAATTAAACTGTTGACCAACAAGGTGGGAGACAGAATTTTGACAGTAGTTGGACCTCCACTACTTATCTCACTCCTGTAAGAGATAAGAATGACAGTGGATCTCTTCAGTTTCAGAATTAAATGCAAAACTCATTTCTTCCCTTGATAAATTCTTCATATACACAACACACTCAAACCCAGTAAACTAGCCAAGCTATTTTTCCTACAGTCTGGGAAGGCAAAAGGGAGAGATGGTTATTTTTATTTTTAGTTACTTGGGAGGCACTCAGACACTGTGGTGATGGGGGCCATTTAAGTAATCGGATAGAGGGATGGAGAACAGTTCCGATAGAAAGATGAGAAGTTCTATTTTAGACATGACGAATTTGAGGAAGCAGTGGGATGTAAAATTAAAGGGATTTTAGTCAGTGTTAACTGAGGTCACTGGGAATACAGTTCCTAGAATGATCATTTAACAGACATATCTAAATGGGTTTTAAAGTTACAATCCGCTATTCTAATGTCACATCTGATTCTTGCTATAAAAAGTTATGTTAGCATCTTCTACCAACCAACCACAAAATAACAACCTACAAAATTCAGAGAGACAGCCTGCAATATTTCTAAAACAGTATTCAAGGCTAAATACGTTGTGTGTGGTAGAACATATATCCCAAAAGCACAGATTCTAACAATCATACGTTATAAGGACCTGAAAGCTAACAACCCCAGTGCTTGGCCATCCTTGTGCATTAAAAAAAAACAACCCCCCCAATACCCCCACCAGATTGGGGGTCTGTACTGTCAAGACTATGTCCCAACTCTGTAAGTAGAACTATGCAAGTGGATCGCTTATATGCCCATGCAGAGCCCCAATTAAGTCCAGGGAGCTCCACAAGAATGGACTCATGAGTCTGCACAATCATTACTTAAGTTTTTTGTTATTATGTCTTATGTTCTGTTCTTAAAAGGAAATTTTAAAACCTGCCTCTAATTCTTTTTAACTCAATCAGCATGTCAACTCATTCACTTATGTGTAACTCAGAACAAAATTTGGCATTTGTATTTGTGACACATACTGTATTTTACGTATATAGTAATGTTGATTTTGTGTATGCAGACACAATTTGTAGATGATCACACTCTTTTCCAGTGCACCCTAAATGTATTATTTCATTAAAAGACTATTCTTATTGTAAATGGCCGATGCTTTTAACACAAAAGAATAGAAAGTCAGTGCAACAGTAATATCCAAATGCAGTTTCACATTCCATCAGCCCATAATCACATTACAGTTTAAAGCTCTGCCATATGTTTACCAAGATAGCATGTGAGCATCCAAAGTAACCATTAGCTCAAAGAAAAATATTCTAGCAATGCCTTTTAAATAATATATTTTTCACCCATTTAAATCTATGCAATAAAAACATGAGATATTTAGTGCTAATATATAACCATATAGACCTGCCTATCCACTCAGTCACACATTAAGAAGAGATATGCCCTCTTGCATCCATAAATAGTGCTACACTTGTGAATTTCCATTCCAACAGGATTAGCTAGGACTGGAAGATAATGTGAGATATCACAGACCTGAAAAATAAAAATCTCCTTCAAGTCAGGCAGCACATGCTTCTTTAGGTACACTGTGCTGTAGCAGCAGTGTCAATGTTTCATCCACTTACTGCTCCTGAATACAGTAATAATTGTTACCCTGGGAAAGAGCTATCAGCCTGAGCTAATCAGACAAATGAGGAAAGAGCAGCTTTCATTTCCCACTGTAGTAAAGGCCGTCCTCTAATGACAGTGACTAACCTCATTTTCAAAACAATGTCATTTCATGGGAACACATGTACCAGCACAGGCCTTCCATGCAAGTCGCCAGCTTCAAAACCAGTCAATGCAACATATAACCAGATCCTTTAAAATGAAATGAGCAGTGTTTATGCATTATTCATTTTACAGATAACAACCTGGTAAACCCTCCTGCTCCTCACCTCCCCCAGCCTTACCCCTTCACACAGGACTCAGGGAGGCCAGGGATTCTATCCCAACCATGCAAACTTCAAGTGACTCAAAAAAGTATCCTCAGCCCCATCAGAATACCTGTTGAAACCAGGCTGGTAATAGGAATAATGAGACATGATGACACAGGCAGGATAATTAATAGGGATCCTACCGGCTTCTGTCCTTTCTAGCCTCATTCCCGGCTCTCTGGCAGACAGGCTGGCTGGCAGCCTGATTGCACCTAGCACATTTATTTCTATTAATACGAAGGGGGAGGCGGCTGGTGGGAGGTTATTGCATTTTGAGAATGAACATGCTCTGGAGCTGCAGAGCCCCAGGCATCAGGGGGAGGATGGGGAGGGTCCTGTGGCCCGCACAGGGTCGCCGCAAATAGATCAAGCCAGGCCTTTGCCCCCTGCCCCCACCATTCCCGGCTCTCACCGTGTGGGCGGTGTTGCTGGACCTAAGCGGCGGCAAGGCGATCGGTGATGCCGGTCCGGTCCCAGCTCCCGTCCGGGATCCCCCGGCTCCGATGCCCGGGGAAGATTGCAGCTGGCGGCCACTCTCCCCTCCCCTGCCTGCGGAGGAAGGGAGAGCAGATGGTGAGCGAGGAGAGGAGCCCAGTGGGGCGGACCTGGCGGACAGCACGGGGGCTGGCGAAGGAGGGGAAGACTCCTTCCGCCGCCAGACTCTGGTTTGCAGACGCAGAAAGCCCTGGGAAGCGGCCCGCAAACGTGGCAGAGCGGGGGGAGCAGGAAGGACCAGGATCGGGCCCCGCGTGTGCGCGGAGCTTGTCGGCCAAGCGCAGCCCTGCGGCCGCGATGGACCCCGCCGCCGGGCACATGCCAAGGGGCAGCGCAGCCTGGATGGGCGCCGCCCGCGCTGTCTGGCCGAGAAACCCTCACGCGGCCAATCCGATTTCTGCCGCTTCCATTCTTCCAGCTTCCCCCCCACCCCGGTCCTGGGGATCCCGAGCCTGCGGGGGACAGAGGAGGGCGGCGAAGCGGGCTCGAGATCCGCGCCCCTCCGGGGTGGAGGGAGCGGCAACCTCTGGGCGAAGCGGTAACACTGCCCAGCGCCGGCTTCCCCCCGTGCCCTGCCCAGGGCAAATCATTGTTCCGCCGCCCCGCGCCGCTGGGGCCGGGAGGGCAGCGGGCTGAGCCCTTTCCCCCGGCTGCAGAGCAAAGGCCGCGTGTCCCAGCTGGCGGGGCGGGCTGCTCCCGGGCTCAGCGCCCGGCCTTCCCCTTACCCGTCGGGTAGGCAGCTCCTGCGGCCGCGCTCGCCGAGGCTTTCCTGGCTAACATGGCCGCTGGAGAGACGGCAGAGGGAAAGGCATGTCACGGCTGCTCCGCTCGGCTCCGCTCCGCCCGAGTCCTCGGCCTCTCCGGGCGGCGGCGGCGGCTGCCTTCCCTCTCCGATCAGCTCCCCCCCGGGCCACGCTCCGCTGCATCCCCCCGGCCCCGGGCCCGCCGGACAGACCACAGCCCCGCTAGCCTCCTTCGCCCCCGCCAGCAGCGGCGCCGCCGCCGCCGCCCCGGCCCCTACCCAGGCACATCGGCTCCCCGAGCCCCTCACATAGAGCACAGCGAGACCTGGGGAAGGCGGCCGGTCAGGACCCTCCTCCCCCTGCACACTCAGAGCAATAGGAACAAACAGCTCCGACGGGGCAATCTCCGCCCCCAGCCGCGTCCCTCCCCGCCCTCCAACCCCCAGCTCCCCCTTCGCCCGCCTGGCCCCAAACGCCGCCACTTTCACTTTCAGAAGCTAAGAGCCACACAGGCACGGCCCGAAATTCCCAGCAACCCCAAAGGGGAACCACTTCTCGCCCCCATCCCTCCCTCCGCTCCCTCCCTTGCTCCCCGAGGGCTGGGAGGCGGCGGTGACCATCTACTGCCTCCTAGTCTGTGCAGGTTTCCCCCGGGGGAGGCAGAGCTCTCCTGACATGAGCTGCAAGCCCGTGGCTGTTGGCCGCAGCTCGCCATGCAAAAATTAGCAACTCTTTCCCCAATGCCAGAGAAAGACTTCCTGCCTGGGGCAAGAAAGGAAAGGTCTGGCTCCCTCCCTTCCTCTTCTTTATCTGGCAAATGGAGAAAGGGGGTCCCCGTTCCAAACAAATCATTTCGTTCCCCCTTTCTCCACTTGCCTGGCTGAGGGCAGTCAGTTCCATTACACTCACAAAGGATGACAGCTACGAACTATTTCCCTCCCGCCCCCCGCAAAAAAACAATATTCTCAATCACCTGCATTTGGATGATGAGCAGAACCCATCATTTGGGCTCAAACCCAGAGAGCTCAAGGTGGCCAGGGCACCAATGGGGAGAGGACAGAGATGGGAAATAGAAGTGGATGGGGTTGGGAAGAACTGAAACAATGTTGGGATGAGGATGGTACCAACTATGATTAAGGCTGCGTTTATGTCACTGAGGTCATGGAAATGACAGAATCAGGAATCTGTGACTTCCAGAGACCTCCATGACATTCTTTGCTTCAGCCACAGAGGCTGCTGGACTCTGGAGCTGACAGCCAGTGGAGCCCTGGCAGGGTTCCAGCGACAGGTGACAGCAGCGACAGCAGGCCTCCTGCAAAGTTCTAGTGACAGGTGATAGACTTCTGAGGGGGCCTCCTCACATTTCCAGAGATGTGCAACAGCCCCAAGTGTGCGGGGGGGAGGGCTGGATGCCTGGGGCAAGCAGATGGGGTGTCCTGTTTTCTCTTTGGTCACCCTGCAGCTCCCAGACACTATGGGTGAAGGGGGGCTCCCCTGCAGCTTCCAGCTGCTGCAGGCAGACAGGGACCCCCACAGCTCCCCGCCACCAGTGTGGTGGGGGAAACCATGGAGCTGCAGCAGCTAAAGTCACAGACAGGTCACAGCTTTCATGAATTTTTGTTTATTGTCAGAGACCTGTTCATGACTTTTACTAAAAATCATGACAAAATCTTAGCCTTAACTATGAGACCTCAGAAAACTTTGAAGCAAAACTAGAAGGACAAAGGAGAAAGGTCTGGAGGAAAAATAAACTGAAACAGAGTCCTGCTTCTATGGCAGTTACATTCTTAAAAAACCTAAATAAAGTTGTATAAATGCTGGTGTCTAACTACCATTTAGGACTCTGATTGTGCCAAAAAGTGGAAAAATGTATACGAGCAATGAAACTGCACATCAGCAGCACCCAAGATGACAGTCACCATGGGAACATTATCATTTCTCATAAAACGCAGTGATAGCACAGCAGTTCAAGGAATGGTCATGAGAAGTGCAGGATTACTATATATGGAGAGATGGAAGTGTGAGCAAGATAAATATTGAGGTGAAAAAGTAGCTAGTTTAAATTCAATCCAGATAAGAAAGAAATTACGCTGATATGAGGAAAACGAGGAACTAGCAGAAGCTCTGGTCTTACCTTTATGGAAGATGTCTGCCGATTGCCATGATGAGGTACAGCCTTTTGCTCCTTCTCAGCTCACTGGATCTCCAAAACACCCAAATAGCAGAAATATGGCTTTTTCCAGTTTCAGCAAGCTAGGAGCCTCCACTCTTTCCTATCAGGTGATCAATACCAGGGCCACTTTAAGGCCTGCCTAGTACAATTTGTTCAGCATTGGACTACTATGAAGTCTACATAGAAAAGTCAGCTGGTTCCTCATGCAGTGAACAGCCATTTAGATAAGTCTGACCAACAAGAGCACATCACATTGGTGCTTGATCCTCCCATCTGGCTCCCTATGCAATTCTACATCCATTTCAAGATTTTAGTGCTAATCTTCAAATATTTCAATAGGCGGGGGGCTAGATATCTCAAAGATTCTGTGCTACCCAGCTTGACAGCTGAGATCAATGGGCACACTGTGGCTAATGGTGTCTTCAGTGAAACTGGAGATCATGACAAGCCTGTCACAGAACACAGTGCCATACTGTGCCTTACTGCAATGATGATTAGCAAATGGCTGACAGCTTTTTTTTCCAAGAAAAGAAACAAGAAAGAACATTCCCCTTAGAAAAATGGTGGTGAGATCATGGAGAGCAGGAGAGTGTTACCTTTGTGGATGAAATTTTGCACGTCTTGATTGTGTACTTCATGGCTGCATGCTAGGCTATGGTGATGGTACTTTAGGAATGATAGTAGAGAGACAATTCTTGAGAGGTGCTGGGCACCTGTAATTTACATTACCTGCAGCTGAGAGCATCTCTGTGGATTTGGCCTATAGAGAGGGAGAAGGAAGATGAAACAGTTACAAATGACACTGTAAGTGGGCAACACTCAACAACAACCTCCACAAGCATAGGCACACATACATGGAAGGAAATGTGAAGCATAAAGGAAGTCAATAAAAGAGTGATGAGGGTCACAGGTAAAAGGCAAAGCAAGGACCTGTCTTCATTCCTTATATACAGATACCTAGATATCCATCCAGCTGTGTGGCCACATTTCCCCCTTTCTGTTGCTGGGCAGCTGCTTTTGATATCAAGTTCTGTGGACAGCAAACATTTGCTGTTCCTTCCAAACCAATGTTGAAAATGCTGGCATGGACAGGATCAGCCAAGTTCAACACCCACTGTAGTAAAGTATACTAGACCCTGACTGGAAGAGACTGATACAATACTGAGAGATTAGAAGGAAAAACTAATCAGAGTTTTCTTAACCCTGTCTCCTATTCCCATACAGTCCATTGCCTTAATGAAAGAGTAATGTTTCCGTCATCCCATGTACACTAGTGCATTACAGTGTGGTCATGAGCAGTAAATTATTTGCAAGGGATTTAGGAAAAATAGCATTGAAGCATTTGTTTTTAAAACAGATATATGAAGATGCCGGTCTCAGATGATCTTGCCGCTTTGGGACTTACAGTGCACAAGCTCCACTGCAGATGAGAATGCAGACAGCTGAATGGGAGGCAGACACTATTGGTGCACAAGGGCTCAGCATACGAGTTGGCCCCAGATTCATTATTAAGGGAAATAGGAGCAAAGGTCATTGACTGGAGGGAAAGTGGGGCAAGAAGGCCACTGCCTGCAGAAGAAGAAGAAAGGTAGCTGGCTGCCTGGGAAGTTGGGCAAATTGACCACTGGCTGTTACAGTCAAAGTCTTAATCTGGTAAACCAGTACACAGTCTCGCCAAATGCTTGGCCACTATTAGTCTAAATCACAAATGATTAAATAATAAAATACAGCTAAAATTCTATCCTAAAACCACAAAACCAAGATAATCTAGAATCGGGAAAGTCCATCAGGAAAGTCAGTCTCTTGTATATGGTTATTGCTGATTAGATGGTACATAAAAAATCCCATTATAGAATTCTCCACCAATGTCCCAGTACAGCAGAGAGAGATACAGAGCCTGATTGTCTGTTACATTAGAGACCATTTGATCCTCTCCTGTGGCACTATGGGGTTATAAAACTCGTTGATCTACCTATTGAGGAATTCCCTCCTAAAAAGAGAATCTGCCTGTGGCACAAAGGTGGAGTGATAGCGCTCTGCCACCCCCCCAGTGTAGGCTTCATGGGTGGGGAGCAGGGGCATTGCTGTGTTCTGGCTATTCTCGGCTGTCATAACAGCCCATTCTGGCCGTAGCCAGCCAAGCATAAAGTAAGGCTACTCTAACTTATACTGGGGGCTGAGCCCAGAACTGGGGAAGTACAAAGGTGGCTCAAATCTTCCTTTACTACTAACTCTGCCCTCCCTGCCCATGCCAAGCAGAGCTTGGGGAGAACAGAGAATCTGGACTGAATTTCAATGCTAGGTCTGAATTGCCTTAAGACCCACTCCTGATGCCATTGAAATGTCTGGGAATTTTCTTTGGAAGCAGAATCAGGCCCATCCTTTCTGAGTCGTGTACATTCAAATCCGTAATTGATGACCCCATCCACCTTTCTCCCAACATCTTATTTTCCCAACACAACATCCGTTGCAGCCAGGGTTAAGATTATATTTCAACACAATTTTGAAAAATGGGGTTGTTTTTTGTTGATATAGAGGGGAATGTATAGCATCAGACAGGAAACTATTGTATTTGGAGGGCCATTGCCAGAGAACTGTAGAAAGTGTGTTAGCAAGCCCCGGTGGGAATATAGTACCAAGCTGAAGTCATTTGCAAGGTTCAAATATCTGCTGGCACTCATAAACCACTCCAGCTACACTACAATCTCACAGTTTATGGTGTTTTCATCTTGCACTCTAAGAACACATATGCTGCCACTTTTATTATAGCATTAAGATACAAGGGATTAAGATACAAGGGATACAAGGGATTTTTTATTGGTCTATGAATCTACCCCTAAAAGCATGCTCTGAGGTACTGGGGAAGGGAGGGATAGCTCAGTGGTTTGAGCATTGGCCTGTTAAACTCAGGGATGAGAGTTCAATCCTTGAGGGGGCCATTAGGGATCTAGAGCAAAAATCTGTCTAGGGGTTGGACTAGATGACCTTCTGAGGTCCCTTCCAACCCTGATATTCAGTGATACTGTATGAGACTGCAGGCCTAATGGTAATTTCATCCTTTTATTATTATAGGTACTTTGTGAAGCAATTAAGCTTCCAGTATACTTGCATCTTAGGACAGGTCCACCATCCTCTTCTAGAAATGCTTTGCCTCCTCCCTAGGTTACTCCAACATTTCTAAGTCTTCATATTGCAGATTTGCTGTATCTTTTCTGGAGTCTTATAGCATTAATGTTCAGTTTCACAGGATCTGTCTACACTGCATATAAGAGCAAGCCTCCCAGTGTGGGTCCACAGACTTGTGTTAGCAGGGCTCGTGAGAGCATGCTAAAATTAGCTCTGTAGACACTGGTGTTTGGGCTCTGCAGCCACAAAAGGAGACGGTTTCAGAGCCCCAGTTCCAGACTGAGTCCCAACCTCAAAGCACCATCTACACAGCTATTTTTAGCATACTAGCATGAGCCCTGCTAGCACAGGTCTATGGACCCAGGCTGGGAGGTTTGCTCCCAGACTCAGTGTAGACATACCCTTTGTTCATTATCATTTGGTTTTGTACAGATTGTTGAGGAAACTGGTCTGCCCCAGATCTCCCTCCATTGCTCTTTGTCGTTTCTTTTTCCATGTTGTCTTCTCCAACAATTTTAGATTTATCCTTTCAACATCTGTTATTGCCTAAATTCTCAGCATGGGTAATTTGGAGACAACGGCTCCTGTTTCCTTCTCAGTTACACCCCTGTAAATGAGGATCAACTTCACTGGAGTCAAGGAAGTAGCACTGGTGTAAAACTAGTGTCAGTGAGAGCAGAAGAGAATCAGGACCAAATATTTTTTAACACTTGTAATGAATTAATGTGTTATATGGAAAATGCAGCAGAGTCCTCGTCAATCATGAAGTAGAAATAGGAACAATTTGGTTGCTTTTCTTCATTCTTTCCTCATCTTCCTTTCCCCCAACATCAGTTTAGTTTTCTTAGTTGCCATCTGTATGTGATTTATATTAACATGTATCAATATGCATGAACAAGCAAGTTCTCTGGATCAAATGTAGGGAAGAGGAATGGAAGATCGAGCAGAAGGAGGTGAAGGATAACAAATAGAAGCAGATAAAGGGGGAAAGGGAAAATGAAGGGAAAGAAGGGATGGAGGAAGAAAGTGAGTGAAAAAGATAAAGCTTTAAGGAAATAATAAAAGGAATGAAGAGAGAGAACAGGTAAAGGAGATGGAGAGATTTTATTTTCTCACCCTGCGGGTCCTATCACCCCTTCTCATGGAAAATTGTTTTTATTTGTATGAGGAGATAAATCCATAAATTTCTCCTTATAGAGCTTCCTCCAAATTCTTCTGTCAGAAAGGGCAAAAGGGGGTTGCATAAAGTCTGTTGGTTCTTCTCAGTAGTTCATACAGCCTTCATCTGCATGAACTCCTGAGAAGATGTACTGCAGGACTGAAGGGAATGATGCCCATCATCTCGGTCCTTCTTCTTGTACCCCATTCCCATGCATGGAAACTGGATCCACAACATTTCCTCTACATGCCCAGGGGCAGAGATGGCTTTAAAATGGTGGCTCTCTTTCATTCCCAGTCATGTAGACAAGGGCAGACCTCAGAGGTATGCTCAGGCTCTTAGGTGTGGTTGAAAATGACTGGGTCTTAATCTCACCCTCATTTTGACTTTTACTAAAACTTGAATCTGAAATAATCTAAGTAGGATAATAATCAATTGATACAGTCAGAGTTTATAACAGATTCTTGCAGTGAAAAATCACCAGCTTGTTATAGCCTGTTTTCCCCTGCACTAGTTTCCTCTCTCCAACCACATTGAAAGCCAATTTAGAAACCCTGTGCAATCTCTCTTGCAACTGATGTGTGGGCGAATCAGTTTCTAGGGCTTTGTTTTCAAACCAGCTGTTCACACAAAGGTAGGGCTCCTCCCAGCAAAAGAAACTCTTGTAATCTTTACTCCTCCCACCTTATGTGTAAGTATGACAATCCTTCACAGGGAAGGAGAGGGAGAAGAGAGCTCTCTTCCACTGTAATATTTTGTAGAGATCGGGGCTTAAATCTGTATGGTGCTGCATGTCCTCAGCTCCCTTTGAGTCCCAGAGGGAACTCATTACCTCACAGGATGTACTAAAACTGTTAAATTAGCCACTTATGATAAACGTCATTTAAATGATCATTCTACAAAAGAACCAAAGTAAGACATAATTAAATTGTGTCAGAGATCTGCAGTATTGAAAAGGAACTCACTCCAACCAAATTCTTTCCTCAGACAGGATGTCTCGGGAGAGAATTTATTAATCATAAAAGGAAAATGATTCATTACAACTAAGGAATGAACTGTGTGTCCCAAGGCCCGCTATCATTCACTGATGTGATCTACTGCTAAGATTTACACGCAGGCTTCTGAGTTAAGCTGTGAACTAAGCACTGAAAATCAAAATTAAAGGTTCATGCTAGGAAACACCTTTTTCACTAAAATATATTCAGGGCTCATGTTAGGGCAACAGGAAAGGAATCATCCTGATGTACTGAGCTAAATTATGCCTCCCTCTGGTATATCAGAAGGGGAGAAAGAGTATTGGGAACTCCTCAAACCTCTACTTTATGCACTTGCCAGGGTGCAATGCATATCTGGAATGGCTCTAAGCATTGTTAGGATGGCTGGCTCGGAAACACTAGAGGGCATTTCTCACTGAAGCAAGAGCATGGTCCTGGCTCCACCCCCTGTGTAGTCATGTTGTGGGAAATGCTGGCTAAACCTGTTGTATGGGTGTAGCAAGGGAATCTCTTACCCATGTTCCTCCAGAGCTCTGAATGCATTATGCGGTTCAGAGGCATAAAATCTTTATTTGGCAATGTGCCATTTTACCCTCTTCAGTGCAGCTCAGGATTGTAAGAGCCATAAATAAGTCCACTGTTTTAAGTGAAGAGGGTCAGACCGAGATTTGAGTGAGAAGAAAGATGTCTGTGTGCAGGTGTCTGTGTGTTAAATTGCTGGTACAATTTTTTTGTGATGGAGTGAAAATTAAAGTAGAAGGTGTTAGTTCATTATAATTTGTACTCATGTTCCTAAGTTGATGTGTACACCTACATACTCAAACAAACTGTTTGCAATTAATCCATAGAGGAGGGAAAATTGCAAAAATAAATACATGAAATTTAAAAATCACTAAATAATAAATTAATGCAAGGTAATTCTTCTCACAGACATTCTGCAAACAGAAAAAGAGAATAAGGTTCTCATCCAAGAAACACTTAAGCATTATTTGCTCAGCTGTAGTATTAACTTTGCTTTCTAAACTGTAGATTGGAGGAAGCATTGGCTAGTGATCAGAACCTATTAACTGGGATTTAGACACTATCAGAAGGAAATGGGTTCTATCTGCCATTGACTTGCTGTGCCATCTTAGGCACTTCTGGCCTAATTTTCAGAGGTGCTGAAGTCAATGGGAGTTGTGAGTACGCAGCGCCTCTGAAAATCAGGCCAATAACCTGGCTGCACCTCAGTTTACCCAACTGCAAAATAAGTATAAAAATATTATCTACCTACTTGCCAGGGAAATTGCGAGGCTTATTAATATATGTCTTTAGAATATTTTGAGGCCCTAAGATGAAAGGCACAACATGAGCATTATATTTATTGTTCCTTTTTGTTTGAAATGGTCTATCATGTAGTGTACAGCCCATGAATTCTTGTCCTTTATTCTCCTTGTAAAGAACTCTATTAAGAATACTGCCTCATACAAGCAGTGTGCAATGTCTCTGTCAGTCAAAGGTGTTGGAATGTGTTAAGTATATTTATATATAGTTTAACTTTAGTACATGGAGGTTAATGATCCTTTATCTATCTCTCTGATTAGAAAGCACAATGATGACGAGGTGGTAAATAGCTTAGACGCAGGAAAGGCACACAATAGGCAGTAGGAATGCTAAGAAAAAGGAAATTATGGAGATCCAGGTAGAAAGAGGGAGGAAGAAGGGGAAACTAAGGGGTGGAAAGATAGTCACCTTTTATCTGCTGGTATGAGCTTTCCTTTTACCTGTGACCCCTGTCTCTTTCTCTCGTCCTTCAGTCGGTATTATCTCCATCTGTACTCCCCTGTTTTGTGTAAATTCATTGTCTCTCTCTCTCTCCTGGTACTTTCTATTCTATATTTTCTCTCTTTGCCTTGTCTCTTGGCCCTTTTCAGTCCTTTGTCTTTCTGCATATCTCTCAGTGCCCACATAATAATGTGGGAGATTAATAGAATGCACAAAGAATATCTTCTCTACCTTGTGTTTTATGACACAGCATTTCCAGTATCAGTAACTTACAGCAATAAGAGGAAGATAACAAGGATTCAGTGAACCTTGCAAGGTCTGGTTTATATGGGTTCATCAGTTGGAATGTGGGGGTTCCCTGGCATGGGTTAGCTGCTGCTAATATGCTGAGAAGTTTGGACTTTTTTCTTGAGCCTGTCCTAGTGCACCTGGAGGTATGCATTCTAGAGAACTGGAATCTCCAGGAAACTGCATCCCACAGGGATGAGTGGAGAGCTCACTACCACCCAGGAGGTCCCTCATCCAGGCCTTTGGACTCCCAAGTCTTACCTTTGCCATCTTCTGGTGAGGCTGATGGCCTGATCCCCTCCATCTCTTGATGGGCTGTTCCTAGCCCACCATGCCTTATGCCTGGGGACTCCGTGATGTATCAGATGATTGATTTCTCCATTTTCTAGCTTTGGGGACCTTCTAGCATTAGTCACTTTCCTTCAGCATCCACACAGCCTTCAGAGCCATCAGGAAGCAGCCTGTCTTCTCTGTACAGACAGTCAAAAAGAGGGAGCACTCTCTCTCTTGCAGTGGCCAGCTCCTAAACTAACTGCAAGAGCAATGCAGCACCATATGAGGCTGAGCAGACAACTCTTAAGGGAAGTCCTAGTAGGTAGCTCTACTTGCACCTCCAGTTCATCTAGGGAGTAACAGCAGTTGGAGGAGAGTCACTTGCTCACTACTGGAGGAGAGTCAGTCTGATTTCTAACACCGCAGAAGAGTCTCTGGGTGTGAGGGACCAATGGACCATACTAGACAACCACCATCAAATCTAGAGAAAGCAGCTACCTGATGCCCTCTGAAGATTCAGGAGAGGGGGCTTAGGAATGAGCAGAGGAATCAAGACACCTGTGCCTCAAAGATAACAAAACAGTGGTTTGGAATGAGGGCCCAGAGCTTCAGGTGGGTGGTAGGGTGCTGTACTGTGTAAATATCATAAGGCAGCTCCACCAAATGTTCATGGAGCGTAGGACTAGCATTCAAACCCATTCTGGATTCTGGGTGTATTCAGGGTTCTGATGAGAATAATTTATACATTGTGTAGGATAATATAAAAGTGCTTCCCTGACAAGATGCTTGAGGCATTGTATGGCACAATCAGGGCTGGCCTAGGTGTTCTGCCACCCAGGGCTGAAAACTGTGCCTCCCTTATCCCTACCTGAAGTGGTGACTGTGAAAACAAAACAAAACAAAACAAAATGGCCGTCCCCTCTCGTCATGTTGATTTGTCACGCTTCCCAGAATTTAGTGCCCAGGGCGACTGCTCTGTTCACCCATTCCTAAGGCCAGCCCTGGGCATAACAAAATGTAGATAACAATGTAAAAACTGAGCAGACAGGTCTAAAACAAAATGCTGGGACTTCAGAAAGTTTTGAAATGTACATCCTAAGGAAAAGGAAAGAGCTATGAGAACGTGTACGGTAAAGAAGGGGCTGACCTGCTTTAACTTATACTGCCTCACACCCTCCCATTAGCCACTTTTCTTGCTGTATTCCTTTTGCTAGTGTCCTGCCATTACACCAGCTTAATCTCTGCTGCACTAAGTGAGCCAAATTCAGAGGTGATCTGTGAGAGGGGGGTGCACATGACAAGTCTGGGAGAGTAAGTTGGGGTTCCAGACTGTGGAGACTAGGAGAAGGTATCTGTTTCATCTAGACTCACCCCACCCCATTTCTAAAAACCCTATCGAAGTACAAAAATAAAACCAATCCCAACCCCCCCCATACAAATTCCTCTTGCCTCTGAAATTTGTATTTTCACTTCAGCAAAGATAGTGAAAACCCTGCCAGAGCTTCTGTGGAGAATCTTGGCTTTCCAAATGAGTGTCAACGAGAAACAAAGAAAACAACTCTGAAGTTCAGAGCAGCAACATTTGTTATTGTAGTAGTGCTTGGTAATGGCACGGTAGCTAAGAGTCTGCAGCCCATGTTACTAGCTCTTTATTTTGGAACTTACAATAGAGCTAGTTGATACTGTATCATGTAGAAAGCTATGGCCTGTAAATTTCGTACATCTGCATGTATTGTAATTGTATATGATAACTTATTTATAAACCCCTCTGCAGTGCTTATCACTGGCTCACACACGTGCCTGAGTAGTGGGTTACTAATGCTACATGTTGTGACATAGGAACAAGGCCCTGATTGTTGGCTTCACCACAGCTGTGCTCAGGGCAGGATCTGAGAGGTCCTGATTAGTGGCAGCTTTATGCTGCTTTTACACACCTGCTCTCACTACCCAATTCCAGGGCTGGCCAGGCAGTACTTGACTTCAGCAAAAATTAGAACAACTCTAAGGTCATGTCTGCACTAGCAGCTGTACCGATGCAGCTGCTCCACTGGAAGATCACTCATGTAGCTGCTCTATGCCAGTGGAGAGAGCTCTCCCGTCAACATAATAAAACCACCTCCAGGACCAGCGGTAGCGATTTCAGCGGGAGAAGCCCTCCCACCAACATGGCATTGTCCATTCCAGCACTTCTGTCAGTGTAACTTATGTCATTCATATGGAGTGTTTTTTCACACTCCTGAGCAACATAGATCATAGTGACAAAAGTGGTAGCGTAGACGTGGCCTAAGTTGCTCTCACTGTAAAGGCCCCTATGCTGGCATTATACCACAATGAGAATCCCCTGTTGGCTCTTTAAGCTAGTTGTACAAGTGGGAAAAAAAAAAAAAAAAAAAAAAAGGAAAGTAGCAGGGTCTAGTGGATAAACCAATGGCATAGCAGTCAGCAGCTTGGGTTCTAGGCTTGTCTCTGATACTGATATGACCTTGCCTGAGCCACTTCATTTTCTCTCTCTGCCTTTGGANACTTTGAACGCACCATTTTTTCCTCTCTGATTTAATGGAAGTTGACTTTACTTTAGCTGCATTAAAAAAAAAAAAAAAAAAAAAAAAGGAAAGTAGCGTGGTCTAGTGGATAAAGAAATGGCATAGCAGTCAGCAGCTTGGGTTCTAGGCTTGTCTCTGATACTGATATGACCTTGCCTGAGCCACTTCATTTTCTCTCTCTGCCTTTGGATTCTGGTGATGAGCATGGTATAAGAACCAACAGAGAATATAATAGCTATGGGCAAGGATTAAGGTGATACTGCTGACTGTGAAATCTCATATTTTTTAAACCTCACATTCAAAAAATCTAAAATATGTAGCCCGGTAGCATCACCCATTTACTTGTATGTAAAACAGACAGGACAAAATACCATACTCCAAATCAAACTCAGGCTGCGCTAGTAAAAAAAAATAATAAAGAGAGGGGGACAATTCTGTGAAAATGTTAAGTTATTTCTGTTTTGCAGGTTTGAAATGGAGCAATTTTTAGATTTCTTAATATTTTTCATGAACTACATTTCTGAAGAGTTTTGAACTGTCAAATTTTCAGGGTTTTCCCCCTTTTCCCCACTTACTCATTTTCTTTCTTTCTTTTTCTTTTAATTTTTCTTTCTGGTCTCCAATTTTCCCAACTTTTGCAAAGTTAGAGCATTGGCTCTATGATGTTTCATGCTTTCTTTGCCAACTTGAAACTCTTCCCACATTGAGGAGTTTTGAAAAGTTAGTTGGAGGTGGGAGGAGCAAAAAACAAAAGCCAGACATCATTCATTCTGTTGCATTCAGTGGCAATAAGCAATAAAGGAGAAAAGATACGGAAAAACAAAACAGAAAAACCACAAATGAACAAACAAACAAAAAACACATTTAGTTAAAGCAATACAAAGACTGCATGTAGACCAGTCCTATTAGTTTTAGATTATTTTTCCTCCAGGTATAACTTGCATTTTTTAAAACCAAATTTATTTCTTCTCCTTTGGCCTGATTCCACACAATTTTACAGCTCTTCTATTCTGGTGCAATTCCACTGACATCAGAGGAGCTACACCAACATAAACCCAGTGTACTGCAGTGGAGGATCTGGCTCTCTACTTGCTGTAATGAAAGCTGGAATTCTGTTTAACTGAAAATGTCAGGTGCCAATAGTTCAGAGCTTACATTGTACATAGTACATTGTACAGGGTACAGAGACAAGTGGTGCCATCTCTCAGGGCTCGACTATATACAGAGTTATACTGGTTTCAATTAAGATGACATTATAAATGGATTTAATTAAGCCAGTGCAAAACACTGCAGGGGCACCCTTACTTCAGTTTCAACCACACTTATTTGGCTTTAATTTGAGGCCATGTCTACACTACCAGCTGTGGTTGACGCAAGTAACGTCAGCATAAAGCCACCCCAGCTAGTATGTTGCTCATGTGTGTACACACTCGGCTGCTTATGTCCACACTACACATACTCACTAGGAAAGTTTGTGTCAGTGCACACAGTGGTGCACGCTGGGTAGGTATCTCAGTGTGCCACTTGCTATCTTCTGGTGCATTGTCCTTTGGGAAATTTTGGCAATGTATGGTGGGGCAGAAATGAGTGTCACAGGAGTGACTGGGAGCATGCGGTCAAGTTCCTGTCATGCAACTTTCTTCATCCCATAATACCATCTATATCCCATATTTTTCTTTTTTTTTAATCTCACAAAATCACATGCCACTTTTCACTGTCTGCCATCTCTGACAGAAGCATGAAGCCCACAGAACTCTGCGCTGTTCTGATGAACAAAGAAAGGTTAAAAAATCCTCTGGTATTTGCAGAGCTGCAGGAAGAACCACAACAAGTGGGGGCATGACAGTTTCACCAAGACCAGGCTGCTGAAGGTCATAGCTTAAACCCATTCAGGGTTGTTGGTGGCATTCACAGAGCAGCTGCAGGTGATGGAGCACCACTTCTAGGCCCAAGAAACAAACACTGACTGGTGGGATGACATCATAATCAGACATGCCAAACCTGTGGGGGAAAAATGTAGAAATTGGGCTTGGTTTTGGCTTAAGAATTGCTTGTTGGCTGGTTTTTGGCTTGTAGCTTGTTGCTTGTTGTAGCTTGTTGCTTCTTTTTTTTTGACTGGCTCCCAGCCAGCAGAGGTGAGGGGGGCAAGCAGGGACAAGGGGGTAGGAGAGTCAGGGGTGCACAGCGAGCCCACCGCAGTCCCAGACTGCACACTGGGGGGATCTAGTCACATAGAGAGTTGGGGTACTTAGGGATTGGCTTGTTTTGGCCTTGTTTTGAAATGGGATTAGCTTGATTTTTGGCTTATTGTGAAAGTCAGGGGTGCTTATTTACCAAAAGTTGGCAACTGTGATCATAACACAGGTTAGGGATGACAAGCAGTGGCTGCAGAACATTTGGATGTGAAAGGCCTTGTTCCTGGATCTGTGTGCAATGCTCATTCCTGCCATCCAGTGCAAGGACCCCAGAATGAGAGCTGGACTGACAGTGGAGACTTGAGTGGCAATTGCACCATGGAAACTTGCATCTCTGGTTTGCTGCTGTTCAGTGGCCAATCATTTTGGAGTTGGAAAGTCCACAGTGGGGGCCTTTACATAAGAACAACATAAGAACGGCCATTCTAGGTCAGACCAAAGGTCCATGAAGCTCAGTATCCTGTGCAGGTGGTGCTCACCTCAGGCGCCTCCCACAAGCCCCACAACATGTCACTGCTGCTCCTAGGTGGAGGCGTGGCCAGGTAGCTCTGTGCACTGCCTCTGCCCGCAGGCACCACCTCTGCAGTTCCCATTGGCCATGATTCCTGGACAATGGGAGCTACAGAGCCAGCGCTCGGGGTGGGAACAGCACACGGAGCCCCTGTGGCCGTTCCTCTGCCTTGGAGCATCAGGGACATGTTGCTGCTTCCAGGAAGCCAGGTAGGGAGCCTGCCAGCCCTTCGCAAACTAGACTATGAACTGGGCTTTCAATGAAGATCAGAAATGCCAGTTTATAGAGATTTTCAGTTGGTAAAGTGCCGAATAACACGGTGTGATAGGTTGGATCACAGAAACCCCCTTGGAAAATGCCAACTGATGTGCCAAGACAACTTCTGCCCCTGCTTTCCTTGCCAGCCTGGGACTCCAGTACCCTGTCTTGTTGAGCCAGACACGCTAGTCAGCTCCAACATAATCCCAGGGTCTGAACCACATGCCCCAAACCTGCAGACTTAACTGAAAGCAGCTTACAGAAGTGTTCCTGTCTTTAAGACTCAGATGCCCAATTCCCAATTATTAAATACAGAAAGTAGGATTTAAGTGGTTCCAAGTAGTAACAGACAGAACAAAGTGAATTACCAAGCAAAATAAAATAGAACACGCTAGCCTTTGTCTAAGAAAACTGAATACAGATAAAAACCTCACCCAGTAAGCTTCCTTTTACAGATTATTCTCCCTCTAGTCTGGGTCCAGCAATCACACCCTCTGTAGTTACTGTCCTTTGTTCCAGTTTCTTTCAGGTATCGTGGTGGGGAGAGAGGCTCTCTCTTTAGCCAACTGAAACAAAATGGAGGGGTCTCTGTCATAGCTTCCTACTCAGATTGAACCTTAGCGTTCATAAACTGAGAAGCTAGCATGAACCCTCAAGCTTAATTACCAGCTTAGATCTGATTCGCTGCACGGCCAGGATACCAGGCCCGACACTCTCTCTGGTCTCCAAAACCTTCTCTGGGGGACCCAAAGACTCAGAGCCCTGAGTCTCACACAAAGGGAAAACAAGCTCTCCCCTTGTCTCCTTTTAATCTCATCTCCAGCTCCCCCTCCCTGGTTATCCTGGGCGATACAGTACTTAACTCCTTGAATGCAAAACAGAGAGGGCAATTTACCTTCCCCCTCTTCTTCTCCCGAGGCTATGCAGATTCAACCTAGTCAAGCAACACAAAGAGATTTCCCCTCCCTTCGTTCCTTAGCCTTAACCAGAGAAAAACTCAAACAGGTTTTAAAAAGAAAGCTTATATAAAAAGAAAAAAGACATAAAAACTGTATTAGGTTGACAATACAGGGTCAATTACTTAAAAGAAAAATATGAATAAACAGCCTTATTCAAAAAGATACCCATTTAAAACATTCCACAAACTACACACATGTAAATACAAAAACAATAAAAGCCTATTGTCATACCTGTACTTACAACTGGAAACAGAAGTTAGAAGCTTGAAGGTAGAAAGACCCCTCTCATAGCTGAGAGCACAGACAAGACCCCACAAAGGGACACACACACAAACATTCCACCCTGAGCTTTTAAAAATCTTGTTTCCTGATTGGTCCTCTGGTCAGGTGTTTGGTTCCCTTTGTTAACCCTTTACAGGTGAAAGATACATTAACCCTTAGCTATCTGTTTATGACAGTCTCCTAGGCGTTTAAGTGGACTTTCTCTTCTGGTGGAGACCCCCTCCTCTCTCCTATGCAAAGTCCAGCTCCAAAATGGAGTTTTGGAGTCCCATGGGCAAGTCACATGTCCATGCATGATTCGGTTTTTACAGGCAACAGCCATTGCTTGCCTGCTACCTCAAACATCCTCATGTAGATTTCTTATGTGGATTGGAGCCTCCCAAGATCCATTGTCCCTTAAGTGCTTCTTGATTGGGCACTTTATTTGTACATTCCTTTCTCAAGAAGCTGACCAAATGCTTTACAAAGGCTACTTAGAAGTCAAGCAAGTATATAGCCAATATTCCTAACTTCAAGTACAAAAATGATACATGCATACAAATTGGAGGAATGTATTCAGTAGATCATAACCTTTACATAGATATGTTACATGGAATATGTAGCATAAAACATATTAGAGTACACCGTCACACACAGCTTTTACTATAGTTAAGTCCAAAGCTGACTGCGAAGAGTTACAAAGGGATCTCACAAAACATGGTGACTGGGCAAGAAAATGGCAGATGAAATTCAATATTGATAAATGCAAAGTAATGCACATTGGAAAACATAATCCCAACTATACATACAAAATGATGAGGTGTAAACTAGCTGTTACCGCTCAAGAAGGATCTTAGAATCATGGTGGATAGTTCTCTGAAAACATCTTCTCAATGTACCTCCACAGTTCAAAAAGTGAATAGAATGTTAGGAACCATTAGGAAAGGGGTAGATAATAAGATAGAAAATATGATAGTGCTTCTATATAAATCCATGGTAAGCCCACAACTTGAATGCTGTATGCAGTTCTGTTCACCTCATCTCAAAAAAAGATATATTAGAAATGGAAAAGATACAGAGAAGAGCAACAAAATTGATTGGGGGTATGGAACAGCTTAGTACAAGGAAAGATTAAAATGACTTGGACTTTTCAGCTTAGAAAAGAGACAACTAAGGGGAGATATGATAGAGGTCTATAAAATCATGACTGGTGTGGAGAAATAAATAAGGAAGTGTTATTTACTCCATCACATAACACAAGAGCCAGGTGTCATCCAATTAAATTAATAGGCAGCAGGTTTTCAATAAACAAAACGAAATACTTCTTCACACAACACACAGTCAACCAGTGGAACTTGTTGCCAGGGGATGTTGTGAAAGCCAAAACTGTAACTGGGTTCAAAAAAGAACTAAATAAGTCCATAGATGACAGGTCCATCAGTTGCTATTAGCCAAAACGGTCAAGGATGCAACCCCATGCGCTAAGTGTCCTAGCCTCTGTTTGCCAAAAGCTGGAAGTGGATGACAACGGATGGATTACTTGATGATTATCTGTTCTGTTCATTTCCCCTGAAGCATCGGGGATTGGCCACTGTCAGAAGACAGGATACTGGGCTAGATGGACCATTGGTCTGACCCAGTCTGGCAGTTCTTATGTTCTTGGGAGCCATTGTTTGGTTTTATGCAACAAATAAAATTTCAGCTCCTATTTCCACGAATATGATTGCAGGGCAATGGCACTGAGTGCTGGTACAATCTGTGATAAGCCATGGTGATTTTAGCTGATATCTCACTCCTGAGGCTCACAAAGGCTCAGAGAACACAGCTCCTGCTGGTGTCCCAAAGCAACTGGGCCATATGCCCCTAACCTATTTACTGCAGTGGTGCCTTTTGAAGTCACAACAGAGTGGTGTGGGAGTGTCCTGCCATGAAGGAAGAAATAAGGCTGCCATCATCAGAAACTGTTGAGAGAGGATTGCAGAGTACATCATGAAAGTTTCATCAAGATCTCTTAGGAGGATACAAGGGACATCCCAAAGTACATAAACAAACTGCTCCACATGGCTCTCCTTTTGCCTGGTCAGCTCCTGAAAAGGAATGCCTCAGTTTGTTGCACCACTATCTCTTCTAATACAAGTGAAACAATGAAAAGTCAATACCTGTGTTCTGCTAACTTAGGGTTAAGTTAGGCACTATCTTTACATTTAAGCACTGTAAGGAAAAATGCATGCACACTCTTACCCAAGGTTCCTTCCCCTTCATCGGCCAAGTCCATGCTCAGCTGGCAGGAATGGCTAGACTGCGATGGAGTCTCAAAAATATATTGGCTCGCAATGTAGCTGGACCCCCCTGCCACGTTTCCCCTCTTCTCCTCCTTCTTGCTGTTCAGGGCAGGGGGCTGTGTCTCAGGGTGCATCTATGCTTCAAAAAGGAAAAAAAAACTGCAGAAAATCTCAGATTCAGTGTCAACTGCCTTGGCCCCACACTACCAGGCTATAAATAGCAGTGTAGATGTTTCCACTTGGGCTGGACCCCGGGCCCTGAGACTCAACCCCCTCACTGGGTTTCAAAGCCTGGGCTCCAGCCCATCCAGGAATGTCTACACTGCTGTTTTTATCTAGGTAGCCATTTTTATCCCACAAGTCCAAGGCAGTTGACCTGGGCTTTGAGACTCACTGCTGTGGAGTGTTCTTTTCTCCAGTGTAGATGTACCCTCTGGCTTCTTGGAGGTATTCTCGGTGATCTATGGCATACTGGTGAGGTCTCCACCAAATATGGCATGCATAGGATTGCCAACCCTCCTGGTTTCGCCGGGCATCTCCTAGAATCAGGCTCCATCTCCTGGAGGCTACTGAAGCCAAACCAGGAGATTTTAGGCCGTTAAACATCCGGCGGCACAGTGGGGCTAAAGCAGGCTCCCTGCCTGCTCTGGCTCTGCGCCCCTCCAGGAAGAGGACGGCATGCCTCTGTGGCCCTGAGAGGGAGAGGTCAAGGGGTCTCTGCACGTTGCCTCCACCCCGAGTCCCAACTCCACAACTCCCATTGGCCAGGAACTGCGGGGTCTGTGCAGGCAGGGACAATATGCGGAGCTCCCTGGCCCACTCCCAGGGGCCGTAGGGGTGTGCTGGCCACTTCCAGGAGTGGCAGGAGGCTAGGGCAGGCAGGAAGCCTACCTTAGCCCCACTGCGCTGCCACCTGGGAGCTGCCCAAGGTAAGCACCGCCCAGCCAGAGGCCGCACCCCTCACTCACTCCCAGACCCCAACCTCGTACCCCAGCCCATAACCCCCTCCTGGATCCAGCTCCCCAAACCCTCTCCAGCACCCCAACCTCCTGCCCCAGCCCTGAGCCCCCTCCCGCACCCAAACTCCCTCCCAAAGCCAGTACCCTGCACCCCAACCCCCTGCCCCAGTCCTCAGCCCCCTCCAGCACCCAAACTCCCTCCCAGAGCTTGCACTCCACACCCCTCCTGCACAGTGGCGTAGCCAGGTTCTAAGAGCAGAGGGAACAAACACATAAAAAGAGGTGCCACCTGCTGCAAAGCAGTGAAGAAAAAAAGAAGAAAAAGAAAAGAAAAACCCAAGTCTTGCCACTGAAGACTGAAGAACCTGTCGCGCTGAATTACCCACTGCCAAATTGCTGCCGAAGACCTGGAACAACTGAAGCACCTGCCGCCGAATTGCTGCCAAAGACCCGGAGCTGCCTGCTTTGGGAAACCAGCGCTGGATTAGTCCTCAGCCAAGCGCAGCAGGAGCCGCAAGGTAGCAGCCCCCCCCCCCCCCCAGCTGGCACAGGGAGGAGCATCACCAGGCCGCCACAAAGCGAGGGCGGGGGAGCAGGAGAAGCACTAGCCGCAGGAGCCGCTGCCGCAAGATGCACGCAACGTAGCCCGAAATGAGTGCCGCCGAAGACCTGGACGTGCTGGGAAGCGCTGAGTGAGTGCTCAGGGGAGCAGCCACTCCCCTGCTCCCCCCCAGCTACACTACTGCTCCTACACCCCTGGCACACCCCAACTGCCTGCCCAAGCCCAATGAAAGTGAGTGAGGGTGGGGGAGAGTGAGTGATGGAGGGAGCGGGGATGGAGGGAGCAGGGCAGGGACTCAGAGAAGGGGAAAAGCAAGGCTCGTGGCAGGAGCAGGGCCAGGGGCAGGGCAAGGGTGTTTGGGTTTGTATGATTAGACAGTTGGCAACCATAGGCATGCGGCTTTTTGTAAAAGCAAGAGGTTTGCAGCTCAGCACCAGCTCAATTGTTGGTCTCCTTGGTCTTGTGATATGCCTGCTGCAGGTCCTGTGTTTTCATGTGGCACTGCTACTGATCGCTATCATATCCTATTGCCTGCATCTCTATGCAATCATTTCACAGATGTTCATGTTTCTACAGCTGGTCTGTAGCTGTGTCTGCACAACTTCTCCCCACAGGCCCCGGAGATCCAATACTCCAGGCAGGAGCACGTCTAGTGTGTGGAACTGGTATGATCACTTGGACAGTTGCACATAACTAGGGAGTGCTGCCAGGTGTGCTTGCTAAGCTGGGCAATCAGGAAAAGACATTTAAAAAATGCACAAGGTTTTTAAAGTGGGGGAGGGGTTGGCTTTTGGTGTCTGTGATCCCTGGATGGCGGAGCTCACACTTGAGACCAGAGAGGTCATAGTGGGATAGCTGCTGGAGGACTATAAGGATCAACATAGGTCTTGCAGTATGTACACTCTCACTGTGTCACTCTCAGTAGGTTGACCGCGGCTCAGTTCCATTTAGGAAGGTGATATTACTGCATTGCCATGACAGGGTGCTTATGTCGGCCGCAGACAATCGGAGTGTAGACATATGCACAAATAGGTCGACGCAAGGCGACTTACGTCAGCCTAACTTTGTAGTGTACACCAGGCCTAAACTGACTGAGAACAGATTGAAACTACGTTGAAATAAAGTACTCTTAAACCAAAATGAGGCGTGTCCACTCAGAGGTTTTGCACTGGCTCAACTAAAACAGTTTAATTAAATCAGGAAAGTTTGCATGTAGACAAGACCTTGGACAATTTGCTCTTTAGGGCAGTACGTACCTGAACTTTTTTTATACAGTACTCTTCATCCATAGATCTCCCTGTAGTTTACAAGTTATCTCCATTTTATATATGGGGAAACTGAGGCAGAGATCTGCAGTGACAAAGCTAGTCAGTGGCAGAGCCAAAAACAGAACCTATGGCTCTAGATTTCAGTCCAGTACTATATCCACTGGCCAGTGTTGTTCTAATGTAACCTATACTAACTGCTAGAATTAACCCAGAAAATATAGCACTGGTGGCATAAGCAGATCAGCTATCGGCACTGGTGAAATAATTATGTCTCTTTGGCAATCCTAAGTGCTGATTACAGGACAACCAGAGGGTGGAGAACAGGTCTAAGTTACACATATGGGTGAATGATCACTCTACAGGGCTTTGCGCTAAACTTCCTTAGTAAATCTTTATAAATCAAAAATAAATATTGTTCTCCTACAAAAGATTCAGTAATTATATCAGGTAATTAATAAAAAGTACATCAGTAGAGCTGTGGATGAAGACATTCGTGTAAAATGACATTGATGTGCTCTTGGGTATGATGACATCATCACCAGTTAGCTTCCTTGATAAGATTTTCATCCTTATGTTTAAGTTTCAATCAGACACACAAGGCACATGTCACTGTGAGATAACATATCACCTGGCATTCTCCACATGCCTTCATTGCGGGGGAAGTGCTTTATCTCACATTAACACAAATCTTTGAGTATCTGACTGAGATGGCAACTAAAGTGTAACCAAAACAGTTCTTTTCATAACCACTATGCTGCTGCTGGCCATTTTAAGTGCATGCAGGTGGAAAAAACATCCCTATACTGCTAAAATAAAAATGGAGTTCACAGTCTGAGCAGTGTGTGTTGAATGGCACCAATTGCAAGAAGTCTCAGGGCAATCCATGTTATCAGTGATGCGATTTCATAGCATAGTGATTTCTGGGAGGTCCTCAGCAAAGTAACAAATGCTAGAAAGGAAATCTATTTTTTAAAAAGGTTAGTTATACCTTTTTTTTCTGTGCTGAATGTCCCTCAGAGCCTGGTTAGTGGGATCATTCAGCATATAAATCTGTGATTAACTCATTTTTCATTGTAGCTATGCAGGTCACTACCAGTGAAATGCCAGCTTCACACCAGCTGGAGTTTAATGAAGAATGGAGTAAACTTCCTCTACAGAGAGTTTTAATTTTTTCCCCCAGAAACCTATGCTTTCAAATGGAAAGGATGCACTCTTCTTCTCCACACCTTTCCAAATTCTCCGAGAATGGAACTCTTCTGGGGTGGTTTACAGAAACTGTTCATGGCATCCTTTAAAAAAATTGCATCGTTTCTGCAGTGTGAATGCTAAGTGTCCCTATAAACAGTACCCTCAGGCACATGGATGCACTCCCATTAGCCATGGATCTGAATTGGATCCAGAGAAACCAACTCCTAAGGAGAAACATGATCTTATCCATATATTTTGTTCTTTATAAATGGAGATGTGAATTATCAGGACACATTGATTGTTTGGGAAGACACAGAGGAGGAGACATTCATGTACCATGACAATAGGCATGGTATAAGAATGATAGCTGTATACGACAGATCCTGCCTATTTTCAAACATCCATGAGAAGAAGCTCTATGAAAGAATGATCAGTCCTATGTGGGGGCATGAATACTAGCTATTTTCTACACAGAAAGATCATTATAAGTTTGTTAGAGGAACTAATGTGCGGATGTGAGAGAGCTTTCCCCACGTGCTTCACCCCACATGCCATACACAGTAATTCAAGCACCTTCTTTACCGCTGTGAAAACAAGTTCCCCAACGTCTACTCGAGTGGATGAAGATCACCATCTGCAAGGGGAGACAGAACACCTCAGCCCGTGAAATATAACAATCTTTGAACAGACATCC
Organism: Chelonoidis abingdonii; assembly: GCF_003597395.2. Lineage (NCBI taxonomy): Eukaryota > Metazoa > Chordata > Testudines > Testudinidae > Chelonoidis > Chelonoidis abingdonii. Next base: position 68,316,089 of record NC_133769.1, on the reverse strand, counting down.
AGTCAAGAGTGTACATTTGTTTAAGGAAAAAATCTAACCTCAAGCAATCTAATCTCTCATGAGAAGGCCTTGTCATCTCCTGTCTCCCCTGTGCAGTGTGATGTGAAGTCCTTGAAGTGACAGTAATTGCAGAATAGTACAGAACTGGTACAAGGGCTTAGCCAAAGTAATTGTGCCCTGGGGCATGCAGTTGTGTGAGCTGTAAGGAAGATATTGGATTTACAGGACAGCACCCAATGCGGCAGCTCTGCCGTGAGAATCACATGAAAAAAAAACAAAATGCAGGTAATTATTCTGCATTTTTGCAAACATGAACAACCAGCAACTAGTGAACAGCACAGTTGCCAGTTACATATTCAAAGACATCAATTGCCTGCATACAAGAAGCTTGCATAATTCACTTATTAAATTAAGATGGTTGTAACCATTTATCCATGAATGCTAAGCGTACATACATATGTTCTCATGGTTTTGGTTTTCTCTATTGTATTTTTAACAAGAAAAACTGAGGTTCACTTTTCTTTAAGAACCTATTCAGAAATATGACAACTTTTACTTTTGTGACTGGATTGCTTTGGACACCTTTGGGCCTTGCTCGCTATAAAAATCACCCATGCAGTATGCTTGTCAACTTAGCCCAGACATGTCATACAAGGTTATGTTTTTTTACCTCAACATGAACAAACCCTTAAAAACAACTGTAGAAGCCTGAAAAACAACCAGAATGCTCTTGTTTTTGCTTGACAAAAGGAAACACAGAAATACTTTGCTTGAATGTGTCTTTTCCTTAGAGCTTGTAAATGGTCAGTTTCACCACTTTTTCCTCCTAAAAAGATTTCTGTACCTGATATTGATCCCAGTGAAGTAAACGGGCATCTTGCTATGACTTCAATAAGAAGAGAAGCAAGGCCTTTGAGACTGATTAACAAATATCAGCCATCAGAGCAAATACCAAACATACAATTCTTAGCACAGTTCTCAAAAGCTGGAGAAGCAACACTGAAAAAATACAAAATATGTTAGATATCATTTAACAAAGGGTGAATTTCATCTGAGCCAAGTTGCAGGGTGATTGACGTATAAAGGGCTGTTTGCTGAGTAGCTGCCTCAGTCCAGCGCTACTACAAAACCCTCCATCATGTATTGCCACCCTTTGATGGCAGCATCAGCAGAGAGGCCAGGGCATGGGACCTGATCTAAAGCCCATTGAAGTCAATGGGAATCTTTCCATTGACTTCCGTGGGTTTTGGACTTAACCTGTGGAAACTGCAGTACCCTCAGTGCAGTGGTCCTCATTGCAGTAGTCCTTCCAGGCTGTAGCAGAGACACATTAGTGTGGGAGTGCAGGGAATGTTTATGCTGATGTATCTATCCTCTGGTGACACAAAGGACTTTTATCTCCAGGGCTGTCAATACAATACCTTCAACAACATTCAATTACTCAACAAGATAAGACGAAGGTCCTCTCATGGACTGGTAACTGGTTAAAAGATAGGAAACAAAGGGTAGGAATAAATGGTCAGTTTACAGAATGGAGAGAGGTAAATAGTGGTGTCCCCCAGGGGTCTGTACTGGGACCAATCCTATTCAACATATTCATAAATGATCTGGAAAAAGGGGTAAACAGTGAGGCGGAAAAATTTGCAAACAATACAAAACTACTCAAGATAGTTATGTCCCAAGCAGACTGCGAAGAGCTACAAAAGGCTCTCACAAAACTGGGTGACTGGGCAACAAAATGGCAGATGAAATTCAATGTTGATAAATGCAAAGTAATGCACATTAGAAAGTATAATCCCAACTATACATATAAAAATAAAATAATGGGGTCAAAATTAGCTGTTACCACTCAAGAAAGAGATCTTGGAGTCATTGTGGATAGTTCTCTGAAAAAGTAAAAAAGTGAACAGAATGTTGGGAATCATTATGAAAGGGATAGATAATAAGACAAAAATATCACATTGCCTCTATATAAATCCATGGTATGCCCACATCTTGAATACTGCGTGCAAATGTGATCACCCCAACTAGAAAAAGATATATTGTAATTGGAAAAGGTTCAGAAAAGGGCAACAAAAATTATTAGGGGAATGGAACAGCTTCTGTATGAGGAGAGATTAATAAGACTAGGGCTTGTCAGCTTGGAAAAGAGACGACTAAGGGAGGATATGATAGAGGTCTATAAAATCATGACTGGTGTGGAGAAAATAAATAAGGAAGTGTTTTCTCAAAACACAAAAACTAGGGGTCACCAAATGAAATTAAGCGGCAAGTTTAAAACAAACAAAAGGAAGTATTTTTTCACACAATGCACGGTCAACCTGTGGAACTCCTTGCCAGAGGATGTTGTGAAGGCCAAGCCTATAACAGGGTTCAGAAAAGAACTAGATAAGTTCATGGAGGCTATTAACCAGGAATGGCAGGGATGATGTCCCTAGCATTTGTCTGCCAGAAACTTGGAATGGGTGACGGGGATGGATCATTTGATAATTACCTGTTCTGTTCATTCCCTGTGGGCACCTGGCATTGGCCACTGTTGGAAGACAGGATACTAGGCTAGCTTTGGTCTGACTCAGTATGGCCATTCTTATGTTCTTAACAATATATAGACAAAATGTAAAGAGAAAAGCAAAGAAAAAAATGCTGTAAATGCTTTTTCCAGTCACGGATTAAAGGACCACAGGCTTCAAGAGTTACCAAATCTTTGTACAAATGTGTGCTCCATCCAACTCTGAGTAGGAATTACATTAAAATAGAGCTATCCCCAGTGGTATTCCATTTCTCTTTTGTGTTTCTCTGATGGCACTAAAAGCAACAGAGTAGCCTTTGAATCTGCAGGTTTAAAATATATTTCAATTCTAGGACATGATGCCCACTCTTTAGTCAACAGTTCATAGTATGGACTTCCTCGGTTGTAAAAACTATAGCATTGTTCTTTTAGGGGTTGTATGCTTCTTACAGGACTGACACTGAGTTCTGTAGCACCCTAGGCAAGATAATGTGAGCACTGCAAGGCTCCATCCAGCTCACTCCCTCACCTCTCCATTCTCACGACAAATCATACCATGCCTCCAACCCTCTCCCAGCGGTGATCCTGTTCTGTCAGTTTGTGGCAACCCAACCTTCCATTTTTATGAGACTTTACAGCCTTTGGTGCTCACATAAGTACATCAGGAATTGGCGTGAGTGGAGAAGGATGAGGCAAGGAGATGGATTTGATGATCCTGCCAGTGTCAGAGTGAGAACAAAGACTGGAGAGATAAATGTCTATAGGCCTGTGAAGAAGGGCCTTTGGGAGAGGAGGGCTTTTTGTGACTAAATAGATAGCATGATACGGTCTAAGGTCATTACTGACCTGCTATTCCAGCAGGGTCTAGTCAGTTGGAAGAAGCACATACAAACAAGCCTTCAGTTGGAAACCCAGGCCAAGATTTTCAAAAGCAACGAGTGATTTTGAGTGCCCAAGCAGAGACACTTTAAAGGTTTTTCAGAAAGTGGGTGCACAGTGCTTTCTGAAAATCAGGCTCCTTTAGGGTCTTTCCAGTTGGACACCCAAAGTTATGAATTGTTGGTCCCAAAGTACACCTTCAAGGAATTTCAATACTGCACAGGGATCTTTGTTTTTACAGTAATTCTCAGTACAGCTCTTGTGTCTTCTGCTCTTTGCACAATATAGGTAACATGAAGGAACTACACAGGCATAAAAGCTCAATTAAAGTGACAAAAAGAAATGAAAACCTCTATTGCCTAAGAACTGATGAGCATCACAAATACTGTAAAAGGTCCAAATGGGACTTCAGGACTCATTCTTGCTTTTGGCATGAAGGAAACTAGTAATTTGGATTAAAGGAAAATCCTGTGATAGTGACAGTTCCATTTTGTAATGTGAACTTGGCATGAGTTTTGTCTTTCAAACCTGTCAATCAAAAAGTAACAAAGCAAAAACCTCTAGGCAACTAGCTATATTGACGGAGATACAAAGTAGCTGCAGTAGACAAGAGCGAGGAGGCATGCACTACATGGCTATGACCCACAATATCTTACCATTTCTTTCATCATGCAAGCTTTTCCAAAAAATCCAATTTATCAGAGTCTTTTCCTAGTTAAGTATTTGGAGATCAGATGAGATATTATCAGTGTGTCCAATCTATCAAGTGGATCTAGATTAATCATTCCATTTTCAGCCTACAGGCATTTTTATTGTTAGACAAATGAAGGGCAGTCTCCAAATCTAGTCTCTCTCTTCAAAGCTCCAACTTGTTCAACAGGATCTCAACCTCAGGCAAGAGAAAGAGATGTAAGGCAGCCTATCTATTACAGAAAATGGAGATGATTTCACAGTGCAAAAGAGGAGTGCTACAGCTGCAGTTCCAAATCTGAAAGTTTTCAGGGTCAAAGTTAAAACTAATCCACAGCTATCACTATGTTGATTGGACAACCAAACTTTTGAGGCCAAATTTTCAAACAGCTTCAATTCAGGCTCTACTTGTGCGCTTGTAGCTTTGCATGCACCTACCATTTGCACATGATTGTTTTTCCTCAACAAATCTGAAATAAACTGTATAATAGTCAATAAATATAAATATTTCAAACTAAATTTATTAAATAGTCTATAAAAATAACAGAAAAACAATTTGCCTTATCCACTACTGTAGATTAGCATTATTAGATAGTGGAGTCCACTTGTCAAACTTTGCTTAAGTTACTGCTATCCTGTGGCTCACACTGATTGCCATTGAATTGAAGAACCCTTTGAACTGATGGTGCACAAAAATCCGGGTTGTTTTGATGATGTAGGAAAAAAATGACAAACTCAAGACAAGACTCATAAAAAATATCTGAACACTCCACTGCATTTCATCACCTGTAAGAAAGGATATATGTGGTAAATCAGAAAGGAACAATTCATTCTAATGCCTTCCACTACTAGATCAACTAAACTGAATGTGTAAAGTTAATTTCGGAGTATAACCATAATTATCCTTACACTCTTTCCTTAATTTAGGTAAACCTCAAGATCTCCTTTCAAAAGAATTTTACAAAAAACAACCAGCTTCATCCTGCAATTACCTCTGATCTCTCTAGCCTTGACATTCAGTATCTTTTAGCAAGAAACCCTTTTTTGTCATATAATCACAACATATGCAGTAATAATATTTTAGATTTATATTAAATTCCGCAGTCCACCCCAGAGTTCAGCTGGATTCCATTCTTTGCTTCACATACTTAAGGCTTGATGCTGTTATGTCTAGTGATCCCAATTAACTCAGTTGACTTGGTTTTATGCCTTTTTAGTGAGCATAAAATGCTACTAAATCAGAAGCATGATGTTTTGTATCTACAATCCACAGACAGAAACAGCTACACAAAGGGCAAGACAGTGCAGAACCAGAACCAGTGTGATTACTCAGGTAACAAATGTTGATAGAACTGGACCTTGAGTTTGTGAAATGTTTTGGGATCCTTGGGAGAAGTGCATGAGAACTTTAGGAACATACAGCCTAGATGATGTATCTTCAAGAAACCCCAGAGAGAGAGTTCTTTGAGCAAATCCTGCCAACATTCATAGGACCCACCCATCAAACTGAAATTAAAAAGTATTTCAGTAGAGTCGAATGTCTGCTGTTTTCATCTCTCAGAGAAATCTGTATATAACTCTAAAAAGTGAGATCCCTTAAGGGATTTTTGAAGGTACATCTTTGACAAATATAAATACTGAAAAATATTATCAGAAGAAACATGTTAACACAATATCTACCATTTCCATAGCTTTATTGAATTAAACAATTCAAAGGAAGAACAACAACAAGCAAATGTTTAATCTTTTGCCTTTCCAGAGGCACTTATTTGTGCAAAATAGAAGCCTCATTCTTAGGAAACAAAAATATATAAACACACATTAGTGGGTCTGATTCTCATTTACCCTAAAGCCACCTTATACCACTTCGTCAGTGAAAAGGGGCCTTATAGTGTGTGTAACCATAATTTATTCTCACATTAAGACTCCTTCACACTGCCAGAATGCTATTGGGGTGGGGGTTAGTATAAATAAAAATCAAGCCTGCTAATATCAATAAACACATAAAGAAAATGAGTTGAAAAAAATTGTACGGAAAAAAAGAAACGAAAGGGTATAATATTAAAAAGTATAAGTGCAGTTTGCAGCAGGTGGCTATAAAATAGTGAGAGTCCATGTTCCTATGCAAGTAGTGAGAAATGAATGAGAAAAATGACATAACAATTAGAAAAACAAAACCCCTTGGGGCTGGATTCTTCCACTTAACTACAAGCCTGTTTAAGGGGTGGGGCAGAGTTCTGTTGCTCCATGTGGAGTTCTGTGAACCATTCTACTCAGCTTAAGTGACTCAGATTTGGGCTGCCTCCATTTTGGGGTGCCCAAATTATAACCTCAAAGGGCCTGCATTTGCAAGGGTGGCTGCTCAGCTCTTTTGGAAAATTGGGTATCTCATGCTGGATACCCAAAAATAAAGGCATCCAAAACAACTAGTCACTTCTGAAAATAGTTGCATGACTGCTACTACCCCCTTTATTGGGGCATGACTGATTCTCCTCCACTGCTAGTGGGCCAGCTCTGATAGCTGGAGTTGGGAGGCCAAGCCATTGCACCTAGGGCCGGTGCAACCATTTAGGTGGACTAGGCAGTTGCCTAGGGTGGCAAGATTTTGGGGCACCAAAAAGCAGTGCCCCCCAATTTTTTTTTAAGTGGTTGAGTGGCCTGCTACTGCTGGGATGGAGAGGGAGTCTGAGCTGCCGGCGGCAGTAGCAACGGGCTGCCCAGGGTGTCCCCTGGGTAAGTGCGCCGCTGCGGCAGCTGGCAGCCCAGGGGGTCCCCTGGCTCAGGGAAACCCCTGGGCTGCCGGCTGCCACGGCGGCACATTGACCCAGGGGCCCTGGGTCAGCGAACCGCCGCAGCATCCAGCAGCCCAGGGTGTCCCCTGGGTCAGCATGCCGCTGCAACAGCTGGCAGCCCAGGGTGTCCCCTGGGTCAGCGCATCGCTGTCGGCAGCTGGCAGCCCAGGAGTTCTCCTGGGTCAGCGCGCTGCCATCAGCAGCCCAGGGGTTCCTCTGGGTCAGCAAACTGCCGCTGGCAGCCAGCAGCCCAGGGGTTCCCCTGGATCAGCACGCTGCCGCCAGCTGGCAGCTCCCCGCACCCCAGCAGCAGCTCCCCACCCCGAGCAGCCCAGGGGTTCCCCTGGGTCAGCGCGCCGCCGCCAGCAGCCCAGGGGTTCCCCTGGTCAGTGCGCCACCGCCAGCAGCCAGCAGCCCAGGGGTTCCCCTGGGTCAGTGCACCGGCAGCCGGCAGCCCAGGGGTTCCCGCCGCCGGCAGCCCTGGGGTTCCACTGTGCAGTCGCTGCTTCACTTCTCCTGCCTCCCAGGCTTGCAGCGCCAATCAGCTGTTTGGCGCTGCAAGCCCGGGAGGAGAATTAGAGCAGGACAGCGTGCTCGGAGAGGATGCAGAGCAGAGGTGAGCTGGGGTGGGGAGGCACCTGAGGGCTCCTTGGGGCCAGCGGGTGGGAAGCTGCTGTGGGGTGCAGGGAGCTCCAATGGGGCCGGGGGCACACTTCAGGGCAGGGGGGCGGAGAGCTGCTGCAGGGCTGTGGGGGCGCAAAGTGGAAGTTTCGCCTAGGGCACAAAACTTCCTTGCACCGGCCCTGAAAATACCTCAGTGCAGTAGATGTGATGAAAGTAGAATTACATTGCTTGCAGACCCTGGGCTGCCCACTGCCGCTGCCGCCGGCAGCTCAGACTCCGTCTCCATCCCAGCAGCAGCAGGCCGCTCAACCACTTAAAAAAAAATTGGGGGGTGCTGCTTTTTGGTGCCCCCAAATCTTGGAGCCCTAGGCAACTGCCTAGTCCACCTAAATGGTTGCACCGGCCTTGGGTATTTGTCTACTAGTGAAGCTGAGTTTTGCAGCTTTGTGACAACTGTGTCATCACACTGTGCTAGCAGGGCATTCACAGCACTAATGTAAGGGACAAGTTGACATTTCAATTGCAACCACCCTATCAGAGATGTAGGGCTTGATTCTCCTCTCACTAGGGCTGGTCTACACTAGAAAATTAGGTTGACCCAGATACATCGCTCAGGAGTGTGAAAAATCCATGCCCCTGAGTGACATTGTTAAGCTGATCTAAGCTGCCATTTAGATAAGGCTAGGTTGATGGAAGAATTATTTTGGTGACCTAGCTACCACCTTTCAAAGAGGTGGATTACCTGTGCCGACAGGAGAACCCCTCCTATCAGCATATGTGGTATTTATACTGAGTATCACTTCACCACAAAGTCTGTCCCTTAACCCCCAACATCTGCCACCTCTGCTCTGCATCTCTACTACTGAATGCCTCTGGAGAACAACCCACGATCATATGGACTTCATCCATTGCCAATTTGTTCCCTCCTCCTTCAGTTCTGCCATAGCCCTTGCCCAGCAGCACTGTTTTTCCAGTCTCATCGGATAGGTCTACACAGCCCGCAGCATTGAGCCTCCCAACCCAGGCTGACAGACTTGGGATAGCAAGGCTCATGCTGGCACTCTAAAAATAGCTGTGTAGACAGTGTTTTGAATTTGCACCTTAGTCTCTGAAACCTAGTGAGAGGGAGTGAGCTTGAGAGCCTAAACTCCAGTATGAGCCGCAACTTCCAAGTGCTGTCTACACAGTTATTTTTAGAGCACTAGTGCAAGTCCCACTGGCCCAAATCTGTCAGCTTGGATTAGGAGCCTCGCTGTTGTGGGCTGTGTAAATACTTCTATTGTCTCCCCCAAGTACAGCCCCATTGACTCCTTCTTAAAAATTCTCCCTACTCCTACTTCCTCATTTCTCTGCACAAGATCTTATTGACTTTTCAGTTAGACTGACAAGATGTGTTGCCTGTCCAACTAACCAGACCATGAAAACTCTAGTCCTGGGCATCATCTCCTCTTGCTTTGATTACTGTGACCTCCTCTCTTGTGTCCTATAACACCCACAACACTCTCATTGGGTTCATACAAAATACAGCTGCTAAGATGGTCTTCCTTGCCCATCATACTGACCTCACCCCCACTCCTCTGAGTCCCTCTGCTGGCTCCCCCCTTTCATTACATTGGGTTAAAGTATCTCAACTTCACATTCAAAGCCCTTCACAACTCTGCCCCTTCTTATTTATCCCTACTCATCTCTTATCACATCACTTGTGACGCACTTTTCAGCTACAGGGCCAGCCCCATTCACCTGTTTGTCAGCTTCTCTGTGCCTTCTTCTGTGTTCCCACATGGAATGATCTCCTCACATTGATTCATAAGCCCTCTTGTCCTTTAAGCCTCCCCAAACCCACCTTTGCCATAATGCCTACTAGGAATCAACAAATTAGTGATGGCTTAAGGGGCACAGAGTTGGCATTTATATCTCTTTAAGGAGAAAACTACTGCCTGGGATGCCACCTTATGTACTGGGATTTCACTGAGCCTGCCTGATCCACTAGCCTGGGCTCCCTCTCCCTGTATCTTGCTGAATCAGGCTTTCTGGCCTCGTGCAGCGCGCACACAAACACACACACACACATAGGGATGCACCAGCTGTAGAATCGCACAGAATCTGCAAGCAGCTCTCTATGGGAAGATTCAGCTAGGAAATTGTCCAGCACTCAAGTGCAGCTCACCTCTGGAAAGCACAACCAAATTAATATTGTCTTGTGCTGTAGATAACTCTATACAACGTAAGATCATAAATTCTCCCCCTCCCTCAATGTGGAGGAAGATATGCACAACTTCTCGCCATCCCTGAATTATAAATTGCACAAACTGGGTTTTATAACATACAAAAACAAGTTTTTAACTATAAAAAGTAGATTTTAAGTGATTACAAGGAGTAGCAAACAGAACAAAGCAGATTACCAAGCAAATAAAACAAAACACTCATACTAAGCTTAAGCTCTTAAGTAGACTGGTTTCAAGAAGTAATTTCTCACCCTAAATGTTGTTTTAGGCAAGTTGCAGAGTTTCTGTAGCTTAGAGTTCCACTTATTTATCTTTACAGACTAGACTCCTGTCTTAGTATGGACTCAGCCCAGGCCTTTACCTCAGCTCAGTTCCTTTATCTCTTCACAGCAGTCTTTCTTCTTGGGCAGGAAGGCAATGGAGAAGAGTCCTGTTTGCCTTACTCCTCAGCCTTAAATAAGATTTACATAAGGCGGGAATCTTTTGTTTCCCAGTCTTGACCTCTCCCACCTTTTAGTGGAAAATTACTAGAAGTCTAAGATGGTGTTTAGTACCATGTGACAGGACCACCTGACCTAGTAGTGTCACAGCTACATCCTAGGAGGCCTCTCAGGAAGGAGAGCGATTATATCTTCAAAGTCTTATTGTTTCTTCCTAATGGCACATCAAGGCTGGTGGCCTGTTGTCTGGTGGGTGCCTCCCGAATACATACACAGTTGTAATTGTTACATAGTCAATAGTCCTAATGTTAGATACAGAAATAATACCTGCATACAAATTGAATAATCACCTTCAGTAAATTATAACCTTTCTGATCATACCTTACAAGACCCATCTTGCCTAAAATATATCTCAGTTGTGCCATATCCATATCATAAGCTTGCTTCCATAAAGAATATGGGGTGTAGCCTCACAGTGTGTAAAATTGTATATAATTGATTGTATCTCTCTCCTCTCACACTTTGCATGTCACGTTTGCCTGTAAGGTCTCTAGGGTATGCACTGTATCTTCATAGGTGAATGTGCAGTGGCTGGTATAAAGGCACTCCAGCCTCCAGCGCTAGGGTGATATCAATAGTTTAATAATAAAACGCTTCTAATAATTCAAACCTCAAGCACAAATAATGCCTCTGACTTCCTGGGTGCCTGGCATTTTAAAAACATTTGCTCCCAAGTAGAGAAAGTCCGGTCAAATGCATCCCAAGTGTGTTAAGTGCAGCTTTGAAACTGTGCCATTGCACATAAGCTGCAATTTGTTGCAGGCAGTGCCCTGCTGTGGGAACAGAGGGTTGCAGATGAATACTGTTATTAGTACAGGAGACTGGGTGTTTCTCAGTGGCTTTATCCTTCAGGCTGCTCACAAACTTGTCACCTTGCCTCAGGCCACAAGTGCTTTCTCTTCCAGCTCTAATAACACAGTGAGGGACTCCACCCCAGCATTCTCACGCTACTTAGTGGTGCAATAAACAGCACCTTGCTCTCTGCCAAGTAAAGGCATTCTGCGCAGCTCATTTCAGCATCATCACATTTTAATTCAGTTCTGGACAATGGTCACAATTGGAACACTGGCAGCAACCATCATTTATTCTTAACTGCCTAGGTTTCTTCTGGAACAATTTCCTGTTTTTGTTTGTTTGTTAGTATCTTGATAGTGTTCCTGCAACCAATCACATATTTCAAAAACGAGAAGGGAAATAATACAACAGGATCAAGAGAGCACAGGGATTTCTACTGTGCAAAATCCTTGTACACTGTAGGGGTAGGGCAATTGATTGTGCCTCTTCCCAACTTGTGCAGGGGCTAAGCACAATTTTAGGCCTGGTCTACACTTAGAGCTTAGGTTGACATAGCTACTGCATTCAGGGATGTGAAGCTATGCCAGTCTATCCCCCCCCAAGTGTGCACATGGGTCAAGAAAAGAATTTTTCTATCGATTTAGCTACCATCACTAGGGGAGGTGGATAGATCCTACACTGATAGAAAAAGCCCCTTCTGTTGCTGTGGTCTGCATCTACACTCTAAGGTTACAGCAGTATAGCTACAATACCATAGCTATGTTGCAGTAGTGCCCATAGTGCAGATATGGCCTTATTCTTTGGCCATAGAAGACTAAGACCTTGCCTGCACTGGGACTTCAGCCACCAATGTAGATGCACCAATGCAAACCCCTAGCGTAGAAATAGTTTACACTGTTATAAACTATGTATGATGGGGGTTTGCACCAGTGACTAAACTCTAAGGGTAGACTAGGTTTTATCAAGGATGCATTAAGGCATAGACATATACCATAGTCTAGGGATTGGAGCCCCATGAAGAAATCAGAATCTAATTTTTCATTAAAAAAAATGGTTCCTACCCTTGTGGATACAATCAAAAGTTTGCCAGTGTGAGCCATGTGTAACTTGTCAGGCTGGGTCTTCATACAGAGTAAGTCACCAGCTCCAAGAAGTGTAAACTATTCCGTTCATCTTAATGCCACCATCCCAAGGTGGTAAATTCCCCCACTCCCTTCTGGAGTGACCTACCATATTATTTTTGCTTTGTGTTTGGTCCCAAATTTAGTCCCTATTAACATGGAGCTACAAAAGAAGCAAATGGGGGCAGGCAATTGTATACATGAGTCCTAACCTGGTACATTTATTGGGCAGAGAGCTACACATATGAATACTTACATTTCAGTGCTTAGATTTAAGCTTCTTATCCTCATCCTGAAGGCCCTTCACAATTCTGCCCCTCTGTACTTATCTGCTCTTGCCTGTTATCACCTTTTCCACTACCCCCTCTGCTTTAGCAGTGATGTCAACCTTGAAAGCCCATTCTCATGCTTCTTCTACAAAGGTCTCAGTGCTATTTCCACACAATCTTTTGCATACAGCACACCCTCCCTGAACTAGTCTGATAAGCTACTACCCTCTCCTTCTAGACCCAGCTCTGATATGCCTCTTTCAGGAAATCAGCTAACGGCAGTCAGGGATTGTTTAGAACCATCAAGTTGAGCGTGCGGCTAACTTGTGTCCTTTGCTACCATTACCCTTGTCCTCCTTCCCCACTTTCCTCCTATTGCTCATTACACTCTCTTATGGAATCCTGTGTCAAATCAGAATGTAGGTTCTTTGGCGCTAGGACCATATTTGTTCAGTACCAAGAACAATGGGGCCTTCATCCTTACTGAGGCCTCACAATACAAATAAATCATAGTATTAAATAAATAATCATTGTGTTGGAGAAAGCCAGAAGTGGTCTTTGAGCTACACTTTGATCATCTCTGATGCAGAATATAAACCCACTTTATTACTGAAGCTCAGGGTACCAACAGGAGAAGAAAGAGTTTAAGAAGTAATAACAAAAGGACATAAAGAGAGAGTTCCATGAGACCTCTAAGACGGCACTGGTATTTTCATGGGTAGCTACATCCTTTAGGAGTTTTTATGGCAGAGAAAACACAGGGAACAAGGACACAGAGGACCCTGCGTGGGAATGAGACTATAGGAATACTGAGACATTTCCTGTACAGCAGACAGGGAAACACTTCACATTGCCTGCAGGATGTTGTTGCCATGGGGAAGGTCAGAACAGAGAGTCAAAGAATATGCATAGAATGAGAATGAGGAGAAAAGGAATTGTTGATGACGCTTATACATTTGAGGACTAAAGATGGAAAAGTTGGATATATGTAGTTTTGGATTCTGACAGACTGCTTCAGATACAAACAGCTGGTACAATCTTTTTGATCTCATTGTCCAGATGCTAAGATTGCTCTGTGTGGTTTCTTGGAAATATTTTGGATATGAAACACACACACACACACATCTAATAAATCAGGCAATCTCAGGTCCTGCTTATCCCAAACTCTCAAAGGATGGACAAATAGATATTTTTCAGGACCCAGTAACAATAACAGAAACCTTAACGCTCTTTCCTACCCTTTGAATTAGACACCACCATGATAGATGCTTTAGAAATACCCTAAAATAGAATTGAAACTAAGAAGTCAAAATGGCTGTCTTCCGCACTGATGAAATAAACAAAAACACCTATAGACACAGCTTAATAGGAATGTTCCAAAAGACTTAATGCAGCCCAGGTTTGATGCTAGTAGAAAGAGGGTTTTCCCAGCTAATATTTTCTTGCTTCCACCCCTCAAGGAGGGTCTGGCTTCTACTGCTAACCAGGTCAACCCCAGAGCTTTCCATTTTCTTCTCTTCAGTATATAGGGGTAATTACTGAATTTGTGACAGTTAGTAGACCCATGCTATCCCAACAATCCCTTCACAGAGGATATGTTGCTGTGGTCTTTGTATTATGATGAGTGGGACTGGAGAAAGAGGGACAGACTTCAGGAGAGACCTAATTTGGCGGGATACCTGGCACACAAGAATGGAAGATGATGACTCAGCTCCTTGCAGACAAGCACTAGCCTCTCAGGGAATGTCTACACAGGGATAAAAGACCCATAGCATGCCCATGGCTGGTGCTGACTCCGGCTTGCGGGGCTCAGGCTGTGAGGCTATAAATTGTTGTGTAGAGGTTCTGGCTTGGACTGTAGCCTGAGCTACCTTCAGAGAGTCCCAGAGCTTGGGCTCCAACCTCAGCCCAAACATCTACACAGCAATTTTCAGCCCCAGCACTGAAAGGTTGTACCCACAGGGTATGTCTACACTGCAATGTAAGCCTAGGGTTAGAACTTGAGTTAGCAGACCCTGACTTTGTTAACCTAGGGCATGAACATCTACACTAATTTGTAACACCAGGTTAGGAATTGTTGAACCCTGAGTTCCAACTTGGGGCTCCAGTGTCTACACTGCATTATGAGGGCCGAAGTCCAAACATACATATCCCAGACTTCCTAGCACCCTCCCAAAATGTGGGTGCTCTAGCCCTTTGTTCATGGTGCAGTATGGGGAAAGTTTGGTGGACAGTCAAGTTGACTGTCCAGAAGACAAAGAAAGTCAGCCCATGGGATCATGGAATACTTTTCGCAAATTCCCAGAGCACGAGTCCAGTGGGTTTGTATCTACACTACAAAACTACAGAGCTTGAATCGTGGCTTGACTCAGGCTTGGACTCTCCATCTCCATATGATCCTGCGACCCTGGATCTGAGCTCTGGGTTAGTGAGACTTGTGTGTATACTGAAGGGAGCTTAGGCTTGAGCCTGAGTTTATGCCCTATGCTTACCTTGCACTATTAACATACCCTCAGCTTATAAAAATGGCCTCTGTGCATGGTCAACAAATATCTCAGTCCTACAGTTCTGCCTGCCCCCTACATCATGTATTGCTAATGAAACAGTCTGTCTTCTGCTGAGACATAGAATATCTCCTTGCCAGTCCCTGGTGAAGCCTATATATTCTGTTACCATGCACTTTGAGTTTGAAACTATTTCTTTAAGGGACCATATTGTCACAAGCAGAGAAAGCTAATGAGCCATATGCATTTTGAAGAGATATAGCCAAGACGTTTATAATGATTGGGCTGATAATTTGTTTTTGACTGAAACATCCTTTTCACTGTGCCTTACCTTGTTTTTTAAGCTCAGTGTGTTGTTTGAAAGATATTGGTATGCTGGGAGTTTATGCTCATTCTCCTCTAACATACAGCTGGGTGTGGACAATTTTGACCTTTTGCACCTGCACCCTATTCCTTATCCTTGATAGGGCTAGCCTTTGTAATGTAAAGCCTACTCCAAAGAATGAAGGAATGATTCCTAGTGGAGATGTGGTTGACAGCCCTAGAGGAAGTTCCAAATAAAAACTTGCAACTGGTTCCTACTAGTTCCAGCTGGACAGCTGATTTTGGAACAGAGCATCGGGTTTAATATTGATCTCTGCTCTTCCTGGAGATACTAGTCTTCCAGTAGAAAGCAATAGAAACCGGTAGTAATCCATAGACCAGCTGAAGTATTCTAATGGAGTCTACTGGAATTTCCATTAGGAAGATGAGGACAGTTTTTTACGCTTCACTTTTCCTGAATTAGTCAGACACTTCCATTTGCAGGAAGAAAGTCATCTCAAAGATATAATCCTGTTAATTATAAAACAGCTGATCAAAAAGCGGTTTAATGGTGGGTGTTTAAGTGAAGATTGGTGATAAGCAATTCAGACAGAATTTCTTTTCAGGAGGGAAATTGAAAATATAGAACTAAGGGTGCTGGAACTATTTGTACAGCGGGGCTGCTGAAAGCCATTGAACCAAACCCTAAATCCTGTATAGGATGGAAACCACAGCAAGCCAGGGAATGCAGCAGCACACCCTGCACTCCTAGTTCCAGCACCTATGTGTAGAACAAATTCAGGGTCCAAATCAGCACAAGACAGAGATGAATTTTAGAGAAGAACCAAACCAAAGATTACAGAGCCACCTGTAGAATCCAGGGAAAAGATGCTGAGGAGTAGGTTGATTTTACATTGTTTGAAGCATATTGCTTAAAGGACAAGCCTCAGTGAACCTCTAGGTCTTCTCCTGGCATTTGGATGTTCCTATGTAACACTAAATTTACCTCTCTGATCTCACTTGCTGATCTTGAAGTTCTTTGCTTAGACTCTAGTTTTGTCCTTTATATCATTTTCAAAAGGTTTCACTGAAGGGCTGTCAGTGCCATTCAGATTATCTGCTGGAGTCCTACAGTGTCAACAGCTGATGCCAGCCCCGCCTCCTCCTTTTTAGTTGTTCTGTTCATGACCTACACAGGACATGTGATGAAATCTAAAATATTTATACAAGAGGATCACACTGTTCTTCTAATTACTGCAAATGATATTTCTTGTGTCTTTCATATCGTCTCCCCTGGGAGAAGATATGTGATCAGCTCAGTAACAAACTTGGTCTCTTGGTCTGTCCCTTTCATTCTCTTTCTCTCTGTGCCATGCCTGGAGCTGGCTTTAATTTTGGCTGAAATTCCTTCTATTTAGCACTGCCACATTTACTGAGTATCATGGAGTAATATTTGATCATGTTTTCTCCATCAAGGAACAGACTGAATGACTCAATAATAAGAATATTGCACGCAGCATGAAGAATACTACACTACCATGCACGCTGCTAAGGCTGAAGCCAAGGCATTCAGTTAATTTAAACCATATCATTATAGCGATGGTAATCTAAATCAGGCATATGCTTTCAAACAGTTTGTAAAACAATGGTCTTAGGTATAGCAACAGGGGCGGTTACTTTGGGAGCCCTGCTTTGGAAGGCACTCACAGTCCTGCACTGATCTGGTACCTCACAAGTCTGAACTGGATCTTTCCCTCTAGCAGCAGCCCCAGAGCCTGATTGAATTCTCTCCCTTGGGGCAGCTTGGAGCTCTTTGCTGGGATCCTACAAATTGTAATATCATCCCTGAAAATAAAAATTTGGTTTGTGAGGTATCTAGGGTAATAGTAAATTGCCACAAAACCCTCCTAAGAGAGTGCATAAGTAGTTCTTGAACGGCTGCCATTCCATGCAAGGAATAAGTAACAGTACTTTTGAGGCAGAGGATTCTCAAGGCACTCTGCAATAAATCTCACAATAGCTGTAGGATGCAGGGAAATATCTTATACACATTTTACAGATGAATAAACTGAAGCACAAAGAAATTAAGTGACTTGGCTAACTGTGGCAGAACAAAGCCAGGAGTCTTAGTCCCAGCTACCTGTTCCCAACTACCATATGTCACTAAGAGCCAGAGCCTTTGGTCCAGCTATGCTGCTCTCAGTGCAGTTTAGTGAGAGAGATGTGCATACAAGGGTCACTTTAAATCAGTGTTCTGATCTTGGAACTGCTGGGTGTAACTTAAAGCAGCCCAAAGGCCTCTCTAAATTCAACCAGCTGCCCATGGCCCCCAAGGGGGGCATTCTGACATCCAGTGATTACTGGAGTACAGAGGTGCTCAGGCCACACTCCCTTTCCTCGGCTGTGTCCTCTATACTTCTTACATCTAGGTTCTATGCCAGCCTGTCACTATCTGGGATATCCCTACCCTGGAGGAATTTTGGAATTGACAAATATGCTGGCTTTTTGGCCACTTCATACCATTGAACTAACATAAAAGTGGCTATAGAAGGAAAGAGCCTGGGTTTTGTTGTTCTGGTCTTTAGCATCTGATATGTCATATGCATAGAGCCAAATTCAGTGCTGACTCAGCCCCAGGTAACCTCACTGAAGAAAATCAGTGAAGTCAACTGAAGACGTCAGTTCGATTGTGTTGGGTGTAAGTCAGCACAGAATTTTCCAGTTGTCTAGTTTCTACTAAATTTGTTACTCCTGAGATTTCTCAGTGAATATAGGAAATCTGCATTTCCTTTTCAGGTCATAAATCTTTGAAATCCTGTGCTGGTAGGTGCTGTATTCACAGAAATTAGGTCACATGCTTTTTTACAATGTTATACAGGGTAGCAATGTATTTTTTCAGGCAAAACAGTTATGTAACAATATCTAATTTGTAATGAGGTATTTGTTAAGTAATTTACACTGTGGTCCTGATTCTGTCTCAGCAGTTTGGTTTTGGTTTTTTAATTTGATTTGTTTTTAACATTCTTTATATGAAGTTAGTGCTTTTGAAAGAGGCAAAACTGAAATTCTCCATTTACAGACAGATACAAAATGGACTGGTCTATGCATGTTTCTTTACACACAGCCATACCAATGTTCCTCAATCCTTTTTGAAAAGCACACCAGAAGAGGTGACAGGGTAGTACCCATGCCCATTCAATTCTTATATTGAGTGGGAGCAGGGAAGTTATATTACCTCTGGCTTTGGCACTGGTGGGATTGCTGCTCAAATACTATGTCCAGTTCTGGTGTCCAGAATTCAAGAGGGAGGTTGAAAAATTGGACAGGGTTCAGAGAAGACTCATGAGACTGATTGAAATATTGGAAAAATACACCCTCATTTTGAGACCCTCAGGGTGCTATATCTGTTTATCTTAACTAAGAAAAGGTTTAGGGGTGACTTGATCACAGTATATAAGTACCTACTGACATAAACATACAGCTAAGGGTAACATAAAATCCCTCTTTACCCTGTAAAGGGTTAATTCCTCTTTTACCTGTAAAGGGTTAAGAAGCTCAGATAACCTGGTTGGCACCTGACCAAAATGACCAATAAGGGGAGAAGATACTTTCAAATCAGTGGGGGGAAGGTTCTTCTTTGTGTTTTTGTTTTGTTCTCTCAGAGTCAGCAAAGGAACTAGGGCAGTGTAAATACATCTCCTTAAGCCATATCTGGACTAAGCATCTAGTATTGCAGAAATAGTAAGTAATAGCAAAGAAATGCATTAGATTATCTTTTGTTTTAGCTTGTGAATTTTCCCTGTGCTAAGAGAGAGGTTTATCCCTGTTTTTGTAACTTTAAAGTTTTGCCTAGAGGGGAAATCCTCTGTGTTTTGAATCTTTTTGTTACCCTGTAAAGTTATCTTCCATCCTGATTTTACAGAGGTGATTCTTTTATCTTCTTTTTAAATAAACTTCTTTTAAGAACCTGATTGTTTTTCAGTGTCCTAAAGACCCAGGGGGATTGATCTGTGCTCACTTTATAACCAATTGGTTAGGATATTATTCTCAAGCCTCCCCAGGAAAGGGGATATAGGGGCTTGGAGGGATATTTTGGGGGAGGTAGGGGTCCAAGTGGCCTTCCCTACATGTTTGTTTTAATCACTTGGTGGTGGCAGCGATCAAGGACAAGGTGGAATTTGTGCCTTGGGAAAGTTTTAACCTAAGCTTAGGGGGTCTTTCATGCGGGTCCCCTCATCTTTACCCCAGAGTTGAGAGTGGGGAAGTAACCCTGACACCTACATAGGGGGCAGAAATTTGATAAGAGAGGGCTCTTCAATGTGGCAAATAAAGGTATAACAAGAGCCAATGGCTAGATATTGAAACCAGGCAGGTTTAGACTGAAAATACAGCATAAACTGCTAATAGTGAGGGTAATTAACCATTGGAACAATTTACCAAAGCTTGTGGTGGATTCTCCATAACTGGTAATTTTTACATTAGTATAGGATGTTTTGCTAAAACTTATGCTCTATTTCAAACATGAATTAATTCAGGGAAGTCCTGTGGCCTACGCAATGCAAGAAGTCAGATTAGATTATCACAATGCCCCCTTCTGGCTTTATAATCTATTAATCTTATCCTCTGCTATCAGCAATGAATGCCATCTGTAGTGGATTTGTCATGTGAATACCTGTTCACTAGTAACTACCCATTGATAGGACTAATTCCTTTTACATAATGCAGTGACAGCTGTCAGATAGTAAAGCCTTTCGGCCTCTGCCACCTGGGCCAGAAGCCTACGAGTGGAAGGTCTTGGAACCCAATACCAATCCCCTGAGTCATGCAGTCGCCCTCTGGTTTTGTTTTTAAACTGAACCTTATTTTGTTTGGTAAGAATTTATCTTCTTGTTTCTGTATCCTATTACTGATGCTGATCACCCGAGTAGATTGTCTTCTCTGTTAAAGAAGATGGTGCTATAAACTGGTGGGATGCAGCAGGGCCGGCTCCAGGCACCAGCTCAGTAAACTGGTGCTTGGGGAGAACCATAGAAGGGGGCAGCACATCCAGGTCTTCGGCGGCAATTCAGCAGCGGGTCCCTCAGTCCCTCTCAGAGGGAAGGACCGGCCACCGAATTGGCACCGAAGAATGAAGTGGCACGGTACAGCAGCCACCAAAGTGCTGCCAATCACAGATTTTATTTTTTTATTTATTCTTTTCACTACTTGGGGCAGCAAAAAAGCTGGAGACGGCCCTGGATGCAGACAGTTTGAGCTATCCTGTGTGAAGATCTTAGACTATAAGTAACTGGTATTTTACGAATGAATTTAAAATACAAAGACCTGCCCTGACAATGGTGTGAAGAGGCGGGAGAAGGCACATGGAGCCTCTTTCTCTATCTTAACACAGAATGCAGCTAGCATGCAAAAATGGAAGGGGGGTGAGCTACAGGGCTGGCCTTACCATGAGGTGAACTGAGGCAGCCGCCTTAGGTGCCAGACTCTGGGGGGCACCACTGGGTCCTAGAGTGTAGAAAATTGTGTCTGCTGCTGGTGCATATGTATTCTCTCTGCTGTACATTCACAGAGATGGTGGAGTGCTGTGCTGGAGGAAGGAGGGCACGAGAGACATAACTGGCAGGCAGGAGAAAAGGTGAGAAGGAATAACAAAAAGCTGCAGGAGCTGCAGGGAGAGAGAGGAGGAGGAGCCTCTTATGTACCCCTCTAGCACCTCCAGGAGCCTGGACTGATTAACACCGGCTTCTTAGGGAGCTTCCTGTTTCCTGCTGCTTCCCTAAACCCACTTGAGGAGAACAGGCAGTCAACTGAAGTAGTAGGAGCCAGTTAGGCCCTTAAGACACTGATATCTTCCCTCACTCAGGCCCTGCTACCAGCCTGCTTATTTGTCCCCTTCAGCTGAGAGTTGAGAGCCACTGTTGCTGGCACAGAGAACAGCAGTCATGAGTGAAAGAAGAAAACGCCCTCTTGGGGCAGCATTCAGAAAAAGAAAGCAAAGGAAGCTTTTCTATCTAAAGCAGGAAGGAAGCTCCTCCTGAGATACATAGACACAAATGTTCACGGTGAGCCTTCCGGCCCCAGTGAGGGATGTGAGTGGTGAGGAGATGCCTGATCTTCCAGTTAGTCAGAGTGCAGGTGACCTGGCAGCATACTTGCAGCATCCATGTCTCCATCTCAAATGGATGTAACATGCACATTCCTGAAGAAAAATGTAGATCAGAGAAGAGTGTGTGTGGAGGCAAGAAACAGCTGCTGCTGAGTTTGTTCCTTAAGTCTAGATGATCCAGGGACTGTGGACCCACATTGAGCAGTAGCCTGAGGACTTCCTTGTACTGCATGGGCCACACAGCAAGTGAAAAACTTCATGTTCCCAAAGACAATGAAAATAGAAGTTTTCATCCAACACATTACTGGCATGAAATCCCAATGGTGACAAGTGGAGAGGCCATGCCTTATGTACTCAAAATCCAGAATGCTGCATACTGTTTTTGTTGCAAACTCTCCAGTTCTAATGTTCAGCCACATTGGGTTTCTACAGGAACAAAGGAAAAAATCTGGCTAGAAATCTGGCATGCCATGAGAAAGGCAGCAAATCACCAGAGAGCATTCCATAGGTGGAAAGAAGTTTGAGATGAGACTACAGGTTAAAGGCCACCATAGATGCATCAGCCATCAGCAGAAGATTGCATCAGAGCTCTGTTACTGGGCAAATGTTCTGAAAGGTCTCATTGCCATTGTAGACTGCTTGCTACCAAAAACCTAGCACTGCATGGCACTTCAGATCATAGCTGTATGTGCCAAAACATGGAACTTCATCTATCTTAAATTGTTGGAGCTGATGGCTGAGTTTGGATGCTGTTACTCAGTGGCAGGTCTAGAAGATTGTACCGACACCAAGAAATGTACAACAATCGACTACGCTGTGGAAACAACATTCAAAAAGTGAGACTCATACACATCTCGGCACAAAGTCAAACAGAAGATTGTTGCAGATTGATCAGCAAGATATTACTCTGTTAATTCTGGACTGCACACCTGACATCAGCCATTATCGGGAATCAAATGACTTTAATGGTGTTGTTTGTAACAGACAACAAACCTAGTGAAAATGTCCCTGCAATGGTGACTGTTCAGAGAGCATGGTTTCTAGAATTTATTGACATTGATGATACTACAGGAGCTAGGTATACAAATGTGCTTCTTAAAAAGCTGGAAGATATGGGAATTGTGATAGCTGACATGAGGTCAGGGTTACGATAATGGTGCCAACATGAGAGGAAAGAACAGAGGAGTGCAGACACGGATCCGAGAGTTAAACCCGATCAATTCGAGCTTTTTTTGTCCCATGCAGTTCTCATTCACTGAACTTGGTGGTCAGTGATCGCAGCATCAGCTTCTAGTGAGGCTGCTGAATTTTTTAATGTAATTCAAAGCATCTATGTATTTTTTCTCTGCATCAACTCATGATGCAAATTTTGAAGCAACATCTGGGAACATCCTCTCTGACACTGAAAACCACTGAGTGCCACCACGCAATGGGAAAGTCGAGTGGAGGTGATAAAGCCTATCAAACACCAAATTGGGAAGATAGATGATGCCCATAGTTCCATTATGGAGGATAATGCTATGACAGGAACTGTTTGTGGGAGAACAGTGGCAGAGGAAATGGAATCACCAGAAAACATACATAACTTCAAATTTCTGTGTGGCTTAGTGTGTGGCATGACATACTGTTTGAAATAAATGTTGTAAGCAAGAGACTCCAAGGTGTTGACCTTGATATATCTGGAGCAATGGAACAACTGACAAAGCAAAGTCATATCCGCCTACAGTCTTACCGGTCAGATGAGGGATTTCAAAACATTCTGAAGAGTGCACAGAAGTTGGCAGAGGAACTTCACACTGAAGCTTATTTTCCCACCCATTCAAGAATACAAGAGTCACCGAAGAAGACCGACATTTTGATTACGAGGCAGGATAATCCATAAGAGACCCCAAACAACAATTCAAAGTTGAATTCTTAACCAGGTGCTAGATTGTGCAATACAGTCAGTTGAAGAATGTTTCATGCAGCTCAAGGAACACAGCAGTATATTTGGGATGTTGTATGATATTCCAAAACTCCTCACTATACCTGAAGAAGACCTACACCAGCAATGCAAGGCACTAGAGACAGTGTTGACACATGATGACATGCACGATATTGAATGTGAGTGATTTAGGTGATGAACTGAAAGCCCTTTCAAGATACATTTCAGCAGGATCAACTCCAAAGGCTGTTCTGGAATATAGGTGCATAAAATAAGATGACCGCCCTCTTTCCAAATGCTTTTGTTGCTCTGTGCTACTTCTAACACTTCCTGTAACAGTTGCCAGTGGGGAATGCAGCTTCTCCAAGCTGAATTTAATAAAAATACATCTACGCTCCACAATGATACAGGAGAGGCTGGTCAGCCTTGCAACCATCTCAATAGAGCATGAGCTGGCCCAAACTGTGGACCTTCAAGATGCAGTTTAAATCTTTGCAACCAAGAAGGCACAGAAAGCACCACTTTGATTATTCAAACAGATAAAAATGCCAGTGTTTACGATGCAGACAAGAAAAGTTACATTTGTTATTCAGGTGTTTGAAAGTGA
Source organism: Chelonoidis abingdonii (assembly GCF_003597395.2). NCBI lineage: Eukaryota > Metazoa > Chordata > Testudines > Testudinidae > Chelonoidis > Chelonoidis abingdonii. Next base: position 68,292,244 of record NC_133769.1, on the reverse strand, counting down.
AATCTTACTTAAAATTTTTGAACAAGGCATTTTAAATTGTTAGTTCTCCTTTACTGGGGTAGGTAGCAGAGCAGTACCATGAGAGGAGTAGAACAAGAAGAAGGCAGAATTGAGACCTTTCAAAAATTTGGCCCGAGCAAGGAAGGTATGGGGGCGTCATTTGAGCTCCCCGCCTCAGGTGCCAAAATGTTGTGGGCCAGCCCTGGTGAGCTAACATGGATTGGGGCACTGTACACCCCAGAGAGGGTGTGCTGGGTGCTGTGGGGGTTAGGCTAGAGCCCCAGTCACTTTGGGTAACTCCTAGCATTCAGGGGCTGGTGTTAGGGGGAACATGTGCTGAACTCTTCTAAAGCTGAGTCTACTGCCCCTGAAAGCACAAAGTCTTATCTCAACACTCCATAAAATGAGTGTCTCCAGCAACTGCATCTAAGTCACAAAGCAATCAAAGGAAAGCTGCTTTTTCATAGAATCATTGGATATCAGGATTGGAAGGAACCTCAGGAGCAGGGGCGGCTCTATGTTTTTTGCTGCCCCAAACACAGCAGTCAGGTGATCTTCGGCGACACGCCTGCGGGTGGTCCACTGATCACACGGATTCGGTGGTGTTTCTGCGGATGATCTGAGGGTCCTGCACCTTTGACACCCTCCGCTGAATTGCTTCTGAAACCGCAGGACTAGTGGACCTCCCGCAGAAATGCCACAAAAGGCTGCCTCACTCCCATCCCCTGCAGCTTGCCGCCACAGGCATGCACTTGCTGCGCTGGTGCCTGGAGCCGCCCCTGCTGACGAGGTCATCTAGTCTAACCCCCTGCTCAAATCCCCAGACAGATTTTTGCCCCAGATCCCTAAATGGCCCCCTCAATGATTGAATTTACAATCCTGGGTTTAGTAACCCAATGCTCAACCCACAGAGGTATCCCTACTATCCCAGAGAAAGGGAAATCAGCAATAAAAATTTGGCCTCCCATGAACAAAGGGGGGAAATGCCCTCTCTGAAGAGCCAGGGTTGTGGGAAGCTGGAGTGTGAGCTATGCACGGGAAAGAGTCTCCTTCAAAATTATTATGTTGAAGAAACTTCTGCACATTACAAAGCTGAAAATAAGCCAGCCTTGTCCAATAAGCAGGTACTGTGATATAAAACACTGTGGATTCAAATCTGATGAGACTCTTCCCTCCAAAACAGATAGATGGCAACTCTAAGTAACAATAAAAGCATCCATGCAAAATAAAGGCAATTAGTCATCTCCTACATAACAAGTAATCCTAATTTGGGCATCAGAAACTTTATGGTGATTTGTGACCTATCAGGCAATCAGCTCTCTAGCAAGTATACTTTTTCTATAACATACAGAAGATAGAATGCTGTCAGCCTGCAGCTATCAGTCCAAAGTCCTGTCATACATGGACCAGATACTATTTCCATTTTCACTGACAGTGGATCTGCTAATGCAGAAGTTTAGAACTGATAGTGCAAGCCAGGTTACATCCATTGTTTACTCAACTCTCTTATACTTCGTCTGTTGGGGCCCCATCAAGTCAATGGGAGCCTTTCCATTGGTATTAACAGACTTTGAGGAGACCTTTCTTTAGTATCTTTTGTTTGTTTGTTTTGTTTTAAATAACTACGTCTGGAGCATGCTGAAGTCTCAGTTTAGGTTTCTTAGTTGAAACCTGCCTAGGACACAGGTAAATGTTACTGGAAGAGGCAACCAGTGATTTCAATGTTAAAAGCCAGGCGGAGAAGGCTGAGCACTAACTGTGAGAACAAGAAATAGCAGCAGGAGAGGAGCTCATTTCATTTTTTAATAATATGGATTAAAAAAAAACAGATAGCATTAAACACAAAATAATAACCATGCACACCACCTGTGACTCACTCAAGAAGCCACGTTGTTCTCATGAGCTACTATGCCCTCATGGTTTATGTATTATCAGAGCCTCTTGACAGAAAAACCTCCCTGTGTTGCTTATCTTTTCTATTTTCACCTGGAAGCTTTCAGGCCAACTCTGATATCAAGAAATGAGTACAGTGGTTTCAGTGGTCAGTATTCTTATGTACAAAGAGCACTTCTCCTTCGATACCACAGGGCATTCCAAAGTCTTCCCAGGCCCATCCCTCTTTCAGGAGTTCATTTGTTCCATGCAGAAAGAACTGCACCCGCACTAATGTGTTCATTTCTTATCTTCTGGCTTTCAGAGTCCATAATTTTAGTGTGAGTGTCATCTCCAAAACCTAGCCTGTCCAAAACCTCTGACCATTGTCTTGGTCATCACCCACCCAGACTACTATAACCCTCCCTGCTTCTCATCTTGCTCTCTGCCAACCCAGCCCAAAATGCTCATGTCAAAGTCATCGCCCTTTCAAACTGCGCTGACCACGAAACCCTTCACTTTCCCAGTGACTTCTGCATCAAGTTCAGGTTTTTTGTACACACCATTAAGGCTCTGCACAGTTACACTTGTCCTTGCACTGTTGTAAGAAAACTGGATTTGACATAGTCCACAGCCATCCTGTGCACTTAACCCCTCACCCCACCCCAAGCTGGAAGCAAAGACACCACATAAGAATAACTTAGCTTTGCTGAGGCAGACATACCGAAAGAAAAAAAAAGCAAGCTGCAGTTTTACTGACTGCAGAAAATGAAAGGACACATTCATGAGACGGGGCAAAATGTGGAAAACTGACCTTGATTTTGATTGTCTGTATTTGTAAGATTTTTTGTTGAAGTTGCTTTACTGATACAGAAAATAATGAATTGTTATTGGCTGTTGCTAGGGAAATTGTTAGCCTATTAGCGGCTTTTATGAGTTATATGCTTTGTTTGGATAAAATCTATAAAAAGTTGAGTTAGAAACTGTGTTATGAAGCAGTCTGAGGAAGCTTTTCTTGGCAAGAGTCTGGCACCAAAACTTCCCAGCACTCAGATAGAAGGAGGGCCCCTGGAAGGCTGTCTGTTGATTCCTTGAAACTATCTTAAACTTTTGTAACTTGGTAAAGGTTTAGGATGTCCTGAACCTACTGTTACAGTGTGTGTGTTTGTGTGTGTGTGTGTGCGCATGCACGCGTGCTCTTGATACCTAATAAAAAAGTAGTTTTAGGTAAAAATACTCTTGTTTGTGCCAATCATTTACCAGATGGAGCAACTGTGTCCCCGCTGATTTATTCCTGACACCATTTGGAGGGAAACCGTTAAGTTACTATTGCTTTGGGTTCTGAAAACCCTGGGTAACAGCATCTCTGCTCGCAACTCCTCCTCCTCCTCTTCTTGAGTCTTTGGTTTTGCCCTGGAAGCCCCTCTCTAGTTCTGCCCTTCATGCTTTCTTCCAGGTCTCCCCTTATACCTAGAACACTCTCTCTTTTCTTTTTTTTTGTTTTATTCCTTTAAAAAATTAAGACTGCAGTTCAGAGTATTGTTGGTTTTCTTTGGCCTTGATCATTGTTTTACACCATGTTCACAACATTGTCACTCACTAGAGATTAATCATAAAACCAGAGAAACACTGTGGTGAATCAGAGTCATTGCATTTTATTATGTTTTAATCATCATTGCACGGTATTTTGTTCAGTGGGCTACTTTGGAAATAAAATGAAGATTATATTTAGGACCCAACCCTGAATTCCTTACTCAGGCAGAACTTTCGTTGAAGCATTGGGAAGTTTTACTTTAGCAAAGAGCTCAGGATTAGGTCGGTAGGCTAAAATTCACCCCACTCCTCTGCATCAAGCAAGCAAATGGGGAAACATATGGTTTGGAGAAAGGGAATCTATACCAAACTACAGGCAGAGCAGCCTCTCGGAATCACCTACTAGAGTCCTACACTGGGATAAGATTCACAAGTCATAGAGAATCATAGAGTTAAAAGGGACTGCAACAATCATCTAGTCTAACCCCCTGCCAAAATGCAGGATTTGTTGTGTCTAAACCATCCAAGACAGATGACTACCCGGCCTCCATCTGCAAATCTCCAGCAAAGAAGTTTCCACAGCTTCTGTAGGCAGTCTGTTCCTTTGTCTTATTGTTCTTACAGTTAAGAAGTCTTCTCTGAGACTCAGTCTAAATCTGCTATACTGTAGTTTGAACCCATTGCCTCTTGTCCTGCCCTCTGTGGCAAGAGAACACTTTTCTCCATCTTTTTTATGGCATTCTTTCAAGTTTTTGAAGACTGCTATCATGCCCCCCCCCTTAATCTCCTTTTTTCCAAACTAAACATTCCCAGTTCCTTCAGCCTTTTCTCATATGGCTTGCATTTCGTCCCTTCGATCATCATTGTCATATGCCTCTGGATCCTTTCCATTTTCTCCACATCCTTTCTATACATTGGTGACCAAAATTGGACACAGTCCTCCAGTTGAGGCCTAAACAGCACTGAGCAGAATGGTACTATCACCTCCCATGACACGCATGATATACCTCTGATAATGCAACCTAAAATTGCATTTGATTTTTTTGCAGTAACATCACAATGCTGACTCATGTTGAGGTTGTGATCCACCACAACTCCCAGATCCTTGTCAGCAGTGCTGCTGCCAAGTCAGTTATCCCCCATTCTGTTTTTGTGCATTTGGTTTTTCTTCCCTAAGTGTGGCACCTTACATTTGTCTTTGTTGAATTTCATTTTATTGTATATAGCCCAGTTCTCCAGTTTATCAAGATCCTTTGAATCTTAGCTGTGTCCTCCAAAGTGTGGGCACCCTCCCCCCAACACACACACACATAGCTTTGTGTCATATGCAAATTTGATCAATATGATCTCAATTCCTATATCCAGGTAATTAATAAAAGATGTTAAACAACACCAGGCTCAGAACAGATCCCTGGAACCCCACTTGAGACCTCCCTCCAATCTGACATCACTCCATGAACAGCTACTGTTTGTTTGTGGTTGTTTAATCAATTATGTATCCACTTAATGACTGTTCCACCAAACCTGCATTTCTCCAGTTTACTTATCACAATGTAATGTGGGACTGTGTCAAAAGCCTGCTGAAGCCCAAGTATATTATGTCAACTGTATTCTCCCTATCCATGAAACTAGCTACCCTGTAAAGAAGGAAATCAAGCTGGTTTGGCATTATTAATTCTTGGTAAATCCATGCTAGCTTTTCATGATCACCACTTCATCCTCCAGGTATTCGTAAATTGAATGTTTTATACATTGCTTTAGTCACTTCCCAGGTATTGAAGTCAGGCTGACTTCTCTATAGTTTCCCAGCTCCTCCTTCCCCCACCCCAAACCCTTTTCTCTTTTTTAAAGATGGGCACTATATTAGCCCTTCTCCAGTCTTCTGGGACCTCTCCTGTCATCTATGAGTTTGTAAATATTATTGACACTGGCTCTGCGATTTCTTCAGCTAATTCCTTCTGTACTCACGGATAAATAGGATCAGGCCCCACTGATCTGAATTCAAATTGATCAGAACATCTCTGCCATGTTCTTTACTTATCCTAATCTGCATTCCTTTCCCTGTGTTGTCCATGGTAACTTATCTAGTTGTCCAGTCACATGTTATTTGTCGTGAGCAGACTGAAGCAAAGCAGGCATTGAGCAGCTCTGCTTTCCTATCATCATTACCAGCTCACCTTCTCCACTGATCAATGTCCTTGATCTTTCTTTTCTATCTAACATGTTTGAAGAACCCCTTCCTGTTGTCGCTAACATTCCTTGCCAGCTGTAACTCATTCTTCACCTTGGCTTTCCTGATTTTGTTCCTACATACTCACACTAGTCTCATATACACTTCCTTGGTGACATGCCCCTCCTTCCATTTCCTGTATGTATCCTTTTGAGGTTTTAGGTAGCTTAAAAGCTCCTTGTGCAGTCAGACTGGCTTCCTGTGGCTGTTCTTTCCTTTCCTCTACGTTAGAACCCTATAGTGCTACATCTTTTCAGAACTGCCAGACCCCTTCAACTCCCTTTTTCCTAATTGGTCTTTCCATGAGACCTTGCCTACTATTTGTCTGAGATGGTTTAAATCCGCCTTTCTGAAGTCTGTGTCCTTGTTTTGCTGGTTTTCTGTCCTCCTCCTTTCCAGAGGATCTTGAATTCTATCAGATCATGATCACATATACACTCCTGTGCAGTAAGTCCCAGTTCCTGAATCTGCATAATGGTGGATCCACTAGCCGTGCCCTTGCCTATGCTCTGCTCCATCTTCAAACCTGAACTGACACTGTAAAACAATGAGCTTTTTAAAAAATACAGAATTCTAAAAAATTGATCCAGAACACAACAGCCAATAAATTATTATAGTATCTGACACATTTACTGTAGAATACTATAGTGTTTTTCCCAAAGGCAAGTTGAAGACTGACATTCTCCAATCCAAAATGTTCTTGGGGGAAAAAGATACATAGTCACTTGATGTCATCTTGCACTTCACAATATACCTGAGATGTACTGGTATCAGTCAGAACACAAGGTGCGATGGGTTTTAGTGTGTGTGCGTGTTAATACATACAAATAATGGAAAGGGATAATTGCCTTTGCACTTTTAGAAGTATACAGGTAACTTATCACTTGCACAGACATCAAAATAGTGCATATAGGTTACAAATACAATTTTGTGATAGTTAATTAACTTTATTACCCTGAACTGAAAGCCTAATGAGCTCTGACAATGGTAGCTATGTCATGGGCTCCCATACCCCATCCCTGCTGCCACCTATGTCGATAACACTGTATTTAAATAAACATCACCTTATAAGTCAATATTGTTTCAGTGAAAATACTGATGAAAAGAATTTGCTCAGGACTATGTAACAAGATGTAATTCATCCTATTATCTTCTCATCTAAGTAAGCATGCATATAAGCAGCTTCTTAAGTGAATCAATCTTTTTGCAATGAATATGATTTCCGGCATGGTCAAAGAAAGTAGTATGAATAATATTTTCATCTCTTAGATGTAGCTCTTTTAAATAACGAATTACATTAAAAATTCATTAAAAAAATCTGTCACTTGTTCTTTTGCACAAATTCTCTAACCATTTTGCTCTGTACTTGGAAGGTTCTGCCAACACTCTTCTGCCATCATTTATGAGCTACGATTCTTGAATTCTCGCGCAATTTTAAAACAAAATTGTTCATGTTATACATTTCTCATCCAAAGTAGCTGAGATCAATATTCTGTCATCCCACCTCCAGAAGATGTACAAAAATTATTGAACATATTCTACCACATGCAGACTGACTTCTCTTTAGGAACAGCACCTTTGGGGAGTGTTATCATTGCCCTTTTATTATACATCTGGCTTTGTGTCTGGATTATAAAAGGTGAAACTTTGGTCTCCTCCTGAATACTTTGAAATACCAAAAATAGCAAAATGTACTCTAAACAAATTCCCACCTAGGTATTAGACTCATGCTTTGCAGAACACTGGGCAGAATTACACCCACTGAAGCAATGTACCCCTGCCTGCAGAATTAATGTAGATAAGGTATGTCATTTCAATGTCAAGCATATCACCGGCAAAGTCTGTGGATTTTAAATCACATAGGTGGCAGTGAAAACTGACATGCCAAAATTTAGCAATGGGAAGAACCATGTGATTAGCATTGCTGCTCAAAATAAGCTTGGTCCAAAAGCCCTCTGAAGTCAATGGGAGTCTTTCCATTGACTCCAAAGGGCTCTGGATTAGTTCCAATGTTAGCATTGTGGAAACAGAATGGAATATGAAGGATTTTACCATGCATATGAGGAGATATGCAGCTCTTAACTTGGCATGCTATGCTCTTAACTTGGCATGCTATGGAACAACAGGGGTCTGAACAACTGCTCCAACTACGTAAACAAAAAAACATTTGAGACTCACAGTAGGGGGGTTGTTAATTCATATCATTGGCATTTAATCAGTTAAAATTTGTACACTGCTTTGAACACTTAAAGAACTATGTTAAGTTTTATGAACATTGTTAGGACCAGAATTTGTTCAGGGAGCTGCTAGCTCTACAGTATCTACTTTATCACAAAGTGTATTTATGTGGTTGTACCTTTATACTACTGCTGAACTTTGTATTGCATTCATTCCCATCCACATAACTTGCTTAACTTCTGTCAGCACACTCTTCAATATGTTCCACTCACTTGTTCTGCAGAGTTGCATAGACTCACAGAAGCCTAGTAAATGTAAACATCAGGAATGCATTGGCCCTAGAACTATGATGGTCTGCTATTGTGGTGGGTTTCGCACCACACCGTCCCTTTGTGGCAGGGGCAGGATGGGGTGTCAGGACCTCGCCACTTACAAATTCACATGCCCGCCTTTCGGCAGGTGGCCAGTTGTGGCCTAAGGGCCTCCCTCCATACAGTCACCCCTTGGTCAGGGTAGTGAGGTCTAGCAGACAGAGTCCAGGTAACTCACCCTCAAGCATCGAGGCAGTGTGGCCCAATGGCCAGGGTCCATATAACTCGGCCCCCCACGTGGGAGCAATGTGGCCTAATGGCCAGAGTCCATGCAATCCCCCTCTCAAGCGGGGTAGTGCGGCCTAGCGGCCAGAGTCCATAGGATTTTCATGGTTCGGGGGTGGGGGGTAGGGAGACTCGGGCCTACCCGCTCCACCAGGTCCTGACCCAGGGACCTGGTAGAGACAAGCTCCCCTTGCCACCAGCTCGGCAGGGATCCACCTGTAACACGTCGAGCGCCTATGCAGCTTTAACACCGTTTGCCACTTAAGTTCCTGTGGGTCACTTCCTACCATAAATGCCAGGTTCTCTGCTTCAGGGGAGTCCTCAGGTATGTTCCCCTCCTGTGATGTCCTCCATCTGGGTATCAGGGTGCATTCCGGCTTGGCTAGCCTCCAGACCCTGGTGCACAGGCTCTCCCTCCTCGGGAGCTAGCAGCATGCCTCCTTCTCCTTCAGCGATCAGCCCAGACTAAGCAGTTCTGCAGGCTTTTATACCAGTTCTCCAATTGGAGCATGCCCAGCAGAGCTTCCAGGGCATGGCTTCCTCTGCTAGGAAAGAAGGGTTAAACCCTGTGGTACCAGTACGGGACCACTCTGCCCCGTCACAGCTATGTTTTGTATCTCAGGGAAAATCAGTAAATTACTGCAGTGGCCAAAGTTAAGGTGCCGTAAGGGGACTCTGTGGAACCAGGACCCTAGATTGTTTGAGTTTGCTACTAAAGTAGTTAAAGTATATGAACAAGACATCCAAAGACCATACGTTCTAGTTCTGTGTTGTCTGTTACTTGGAGACAATTGGTCCTGTTACACTGAACAATACCTTCTTTTATGTTAGCTCAGACAAATATCTCCCAGAAAACAGTTGAAACATCTCCAGGCTGGTCTTCATTACTGGGAGAGCAACACTGCTGCAGTTGAAGCAGCAGGGGTCGATTTAGTGGGTCTAGTGAAGATCCACTAAACTGATGGCAGAGAGTTCTCCGGTCGACCCCACTACTCCAGCTCTCTGAGAAGAGTAAGGGAAGTGGACCAGAGAATGTCTACCATCAATGCAGCATAGTGAAGACACCAGAGTAAGTCAGCCTAAGCTACTCCAACTCCAGCTACGTTATTCATGTAGCTGGAGTAGCATAACTTAGGTTGACTTACCCCAGTAGTGAAGAAAAGCCCGCTATCTCTCATTATAAGGCCATTCATTGTAAGCTCCCCTCAAGGATCCCTTTCTTCTCATTCCCAACCACTGCTTCTCCTTATCACTGTCCTCCTCACCCCACAAAATCCTTTCCTTTCCCTTTAGCAATCTAGCTCCCAATCTCACCCAAAACCACTATAAACTCCTTCTTAATAATTTACACCTCATTATAATAATGAGTAAACTGGAACATGGCTATAAAATGAAAACATGTAAGGCACCAGAGCGTATGAAATATTGATTAACTTATATATCAACTAATTAATTCATTTTGCCCTCTGTCATTTGTGTTGCTTGTACAGGAGGCTCTTTAAACATTTGGATTTATCAGTAATCTTAATTGGTTCAAAGAGATATTTTCCTGCCATTTAATTAGCTGGAGTCATTATTTCCATTCTGACTAAATTATTGTTATGAACCCGCTGCCTTATTACTTGTTTTTTTCATTCTTTTGGAAAGAGTAATCAGCCAACTCTGGAGTATTGCAGTATGGGCACCTTGCAGCCCTCCATGAGAACATCATCATGGTGAGGAGTCCTACAATAAGAATCAATTCTTCCACGGAACCAGACATTTGTATAAACTTGAATACAAAAGTTAATTGGAATAGAGGGCAAAATGAATTAATTAGCTATATAAATTAATCAATAGTTCATACTATCTCATGTCCTCTCTAGTTCTGGGATTCACAGCACTTTTTACACTCAATATAGCCTCTGCGAATGACCATTTTAAGTACGGCCTGGCTCCCTCCAGCTCCCTTGAAACATTTCTTCCCTCCACTTCCTAGCTATTGCTTCCCCTCCTCATGTACCTCTCCAAATGCCCGATGCCAGTTCCTCTCTCCCCGCTACTGTATTTCCCTCCCATTCCTATAGCTAATTCCAAAGACCCCCTTCTCTCTGTGCATCTCCTGACAGTGCACTGTGCCTAAATCACAAGCTCATCCTTTTATGAAATCCAGATCAGCACTGGACATGACAGCTGGCATCTGGGACACTACAGTTCCTAGGAATGTGGCTTAGTCATATCTGTATTGATAAAATATAGGAGAGGACAGCATGTGAAGAAAGTTGTCCTTTTAGGCCCTGGTTCAATGAAGAATTTAAGCCTGTGCTGAAAGGTCCTTAAATATTTAACATTTGAGTTCTGCTTGGAAGCTCAGATTGAATAACATATGCCCCTGGTAGGACAGAACAGTGAAAACGTGTGCAAGGTCCGGGACTGTGACCCAGTGAGTCCCTCAGTGATAACTGGCAGAGGGAGTGCCATACCATAACTCTCATCAGACCTGACACATTCATTGCCCCAACTTTCTGTCTTCATAATCTGTATCTAAAAGGTGTTGTTTAAGGTGTCATGTGCAAACTGGTAACATGCTGGTCATTAACATGATTGTGTGATGTACAAACAGGTATAAAGAATTATAGATGTGTGCTGGAAATATGTTCCTAACATGTTTGGCAGGCAGTGTGTAAGCCCAGCTGTCCTAGGTCAAGGAATGTTTTGCTGGCTTGACTGTGTTTCCAATGTAAATTAAGCAAAGACAGACCAAGGACAATGAAAAGGATATTTACATGTAAGGTAAATAAAATTATCAGGCAAGCAAGTGGGGAAAAGATGACGACTTAACAATCTCGATGGGGGATGGAGGCCCCCAGGAAGCCTTCCTGCCTTTTGAACAGAATCAATGAAGTTTGGGAAGATATAAGGAAAAACAAAATAGGCATTTTGCTAGCCTTGATGGGACAGACACCAGGGCCCAAAAGCAAGCTATTCTGCTGGGTAGAAAAGGGAAAATGTGGCAAAAGACCACCTTGGCTTACCCATGAGATCTTGCATGATCTAAAAAATAAAAAGGAGTCATATAAAGAATGGAAACTAGGTCAGATTACAAAGGATGAATATAGGCAAACAACACAGGAATGCAGGAGTAAGATTAGAAAGGCAAAGACACAAAATGAGCTCAAACTAGCTACAAGAATAAAGGGAAACAAGAAGACTTTTTATCAATATATTAGAAGCAAGAGGAAGACCAAGGACAGGGTAGGCCCACTGCTTACTGTGGAGGGAGAAACAGTAACAGGAAACTTGGAAATGGCAGAGGTGCTTAATGACTTCTTTGTTTCTATCTTCACTGAGAAGGCTGAAGGAATGCGTAACACAGTGAATGCTAATGCGAAGGGAGTAGGTTTAGAAGATAAAATAAAAAAAAGAACAAGTTAAAAATCACTTAGAAAAGTTAGATGCCTGCAAGTCACCCAGGGCCTGATGAAATGCATCCTAGAATGCATCAAGGAGCTAATAGAGGAGGTATCTGAGATTCTAGCTATTATCTTTGGAAAATCATGGGAAACAGGAGAGATTCCAGAAGACTGGAAATGGGCAAATACAGTGCCCAACTATAAAAAAGGAAATAAAAACAACCCAGGAAACTACAGATCAGTTAGTTTAACTTCTGTGCCAGGGAAGATAATGGAGCAAGTAATTAAAGAAATCATCTGCAAACACTTGGAAGGTGGTAAGGTGATAGGGAAATGCACTGGATTGACCAGAAAGGGCCTAGCTTCAGGGCAAAGCTGAACAGGGTAACCCTGTGTGGAATAGGCTGGGAACTTATCCAGAGGAGCTGGGAGCCTCCAGGTCCTGGAAAGCATCAGGCTGCAGCCTAGCATTGGCCCATACAGGTATCTTGGGGGTTGCAGAGTGGTAGCCCAGGGTTTAGGCCAAGGCAGCAGGTCCAACCCCTCTTGCCAGTGATAAGTAGGTTGATACTGCAGTCTGCCCCGAGCATGGGGCTAACGAGCTGGCAGTAGCCTTATACTGGAGGCGAGGTGAGGATAGTGGGTTGGGGGTTCTCCTGGGAGGGGGGGACCATAAGAACTGAAGGCTTATACCCAGGTGGCAGCACCCCAGGTAAAAGGGCACTGGGAGGGACAGGTGGCCAGAGGATAGGCGGATCACTGGCCTGTGAGGGCACTTCGGAAGCTGGAACAAGCTAATTCCCAACATGACCAGCAGGGAGGCGCTGCAGGGTGAGTCCACACATCTGCACACACATACAGAATGGGAAGAGACTCTCTAGGAAGGAGTATGGCAGAAAGGGAATCTAGGGTTAGAGTGGACCACAAGCTAAATATGAGTCAACAGTGTGATGCTGTGGCAAAAGAAGCAAACATGATTCTGGATGCATTAACAGCTGTGTTGTGAGCAAGACATGAGAAGTCATTCTTCCTCTCTACTCTGTGCTGGTTAGGCCTCAACTGGAGTATGTCTCCAGTTCTGGGCACTGCATTTCAAGAAAGATGTGGAGAAATTGAGAGGGTCCAGAGAAGAGCAACAAGAAATGATTAAAGATCTTGAAGAACATGGCCTATGAAGGAAGGCTGAAAGAACTGGATTTTGTTTTAGTTCAGAAAAGAAAAGACTAAGAGGGCACATGATAGCAGTTTTCAGATATCTAAATGCGTGTCCTAAGGAGGAGGGTGAAAACTTGTTCACCTTAGCCTCTAAGGATAGAAAAAGAACAAGTCGGCTTAAACTGCAGCAACGGACGTTTAGGTTAGACTTTAGAAAAAAGTTCCTAACTGTCAGGGTGGTTAAACACTGGAATAAATTGCCTAGGGAGGTTGTGGAATCTCCATCTCTGGAGATATTTAAGAGTAGGTTAGATAAATGTCTATCCTGGATGGTCTAGACAATATTTGGTCCTGCCATGAGGGCAGGGGACTGGACTCGATGACTTCTTGAGGTCCCTTCCAGCCCTAGAGACTATGAATCTATGAACAAAGCTCTTGTAATCTGAGAAAGTTGGATCTTTCAGCCAAAAGGGTTGAAGTCTGTGGGAACTGACTACAGGTGAGAAACCTGCTTAGACCAAGATCGTAACTTGCTGAAATTAAGTGTTGTTCACTAGAAAGCGTGCTTTGCTTTACTTGTAATCATACCTGTGTCTTCTGTTCTTATTTATTATCACTTAAATATGTGTTTTGTTACTAAACTTACTTTTGTTTTATTACAAAGCCATCTCAATGCTATGTATTAAGTTAACAGGCTGACAGGTGTTCTGTCTCTTTGGAGGCAGTGAACTTGATAACTTCTGTGAGAGGGATTGGACCTTGCACAAAGACATCTCTGGGCAACTTGGAAATTGGCGATCACTGATTGTTACCTGCAGGGCAAGGTTGGCCCTGGCATAGTCCTGAGGAGTTTACTAGGAAGACAAACAAGTTGGTGGGTCAGGGAACTGACTCAAAGCTTAGCAGCAGAAAAGCTCACTCTTCCTGAGGCAGAGCAGTAACACAGTTCTGGGTGACCTGAGTAGGGCATCTTTTGGCTATTCATGTAAGCTTTGTGCAAAAGGACATAATTCCCCCACTGAACTGGCTGGTCCCCAAACTGCCAGTGGATTGAAGAGAAATGATATCTATTCTTACCCTGATCTGTATCAGCTACACTTTCTACATTGTCTCTTCCGGAAACTTGTATAGTAGCAAATCTATAAAGTCATAGATAGTACTAGCATTGAAAGGACCTAAATCAAGCCCACCCCCCTGTGCTAGTGCAGAATTCTCTCTTACACTAATCTGTAAAATCACTGCATGACTGACAGTGCCAGGCATTCAGGCAGTGATGCTGCTTACTCCAGTGTACAGCTCCCTGGGCACAGCCCCATCAGGAAAGAATCTCCTGCCTGCTTTGACACTCTGAAAACTGAAAAACTAAATGGAACAGAAAGGTTGAGCGGCAATAAAACAATTGAACCTTCACTGCTAAGTGAAGTTTTCAAAATGTATTGAGTAGCGGCTTGCTTATTAATTGTCACAGATTCCCTGAGGCAACCTTGCGAGCTGTCCTATCCGTAGGAAGCCATGCATTTCTCTCCTGAGAAGAAACACACCATTAAGGGCTTAACACAAATCATGACTACACTGTAAATGGTTTCTGAGCCCTGCTAGAGAAGAACTCATTGTAGGGCTAGGTGAACTCAGCAAGGCTGTGATTTAGTTACTAATCTTCACTGAAGGTAAGCAGAAGTGTTGATGATACAAATTACTTCCTTACACAAGCAGAAAGAGAAGGTGTCATATATATAAGATAGAGAGTATAGCCTGAGATGAGGGTAGGCTACAATAAGAACCATAAACATTTTAGGGGCCTAGATTGAGCTGTGTGGGTAGGGGAAGAGGTAGAGGGAGACAGCACAAGGAGCCTTCCCTGCCTTCTTAAGCCTGTTTGTTGACCAACCTTAGAGCACAACAAACACCAACAGTAGTGCTAGAAACCTCATAAGGATGGGGTAAGGGTGGCATCATGACCTCATTAGTTCCTGGGCAGAAGCAAGAGGAAATGGGTCAGTGAAGTTCACACGAGGTCCGGCTCCAAGCCCCAGTGTGCCAAGCACGTGCTTGGGGCAGCATGTCACAGGGGGTGCTCTGCCGGTTTCCAGGAGGGTGGTAGGCAGCTCCAGTGGACCTCCCGCAGGCATCCGTGCGGAGGGTCCGCCGGTCCCGCGGTTCCGGTGGAGCATCTGCAGGCACACCTGCGGGAGGTCCAGCGGAGCCGCGGGACCGGTGGACCCTCCTCAGGGACGCCTGCGGGAGATCCACCGGAGCCGCAGGACCGGCAAGTGGCAGAGCACCCCCCGCGGCGTGCCGCTGTGCTTGAGGACGCAAAATGGCTAGAGCTGGCCCTGGTTCACACACTACTTTCTGGAGAAGGGTGTTTATTAGCAGTGTCACAGGGCACTTCTTCAGCTACCCAGTGGGCACCACTGCCAAGCCTGTTTTCAAAAACGGTCTCCCAGTCGCAAACACACCCAGGCTGTCTCTCTTTCACCACATGTTGTTCTTCAGTTCCTAGGCAAAACAGCACATTGCACAGATAAAGGACAGGCAAATGTTTACACCTAGCCTTCTCTGCTTTTCCCTCTGTGAAGGGTTGGATCACAGAAACCCCCTTGGGAACTCCCAACTGATGTGCCAAGACAACTTCTGCCCCTGCTTTCCCTGCCAGCCTGGGACTCCAGCACCCTGCCTTGTTGAGCCAGACACGCCAGTCAGCTCCAACAAAGACCATGGGTCTGAACCTGATGCCCCAAAGCTGCGGACTTAACTGAAAGCAACTTACAGAAGTGTTCCTGTCTTTAACACTCAGATGCCTAACTTTAACTCCCAATGAGGTCAAACCCAATAAATCGCATTTTACTCTGTATAAAGCTTATACAGCAAACGTTTCATAGAATTGTTGCCCCTCCTATAACACTGAATCGAGAGATATGCACAGCTGTTCCCCCCCGGCGAGAGTATTAATACATACTCTCGGTTAATTTAATAAGTAAAATGATTTATTAGAATTACAAGAAAGTAGAATTTAAGTGGTTCCAAGTCGATAACAACGAACAAAGTGGAATTACCAGTAAAATAGAATAAAACCACGCAAATCTAAGTCTAATACAGGTAATTAAACTGAAATTACAGCATAAAATCTCACCCTCAGAGAGGTTTCAATATTTTATGATGGCTACCTTTCTCTGTTCCACCACTTACATATTTTTTGCGATAGGATGCATCCTTTTCTCTCTGGGTCCCCCCACCCTCCCCCGCACCTTCTCATGAAAAAAAACAGCCAGGTTATAGGTGTCGTCAGTTCAGTGTGTTGGTTGACTGCTTATCAATGTCACTGTAGACAGTTCAGCACACACGTGTACAGGAGACCCATAGAAAACAGACATCTACAGACAAGTGTCGCTAGTTAATGGAGCCATGCAAGATCCAAACCACCAGTCATGGCCACACTTTGATAATACAATAGGCCCTCATTTAGTTCAGTTTCTATGTCAAGTACAAGAGTGGTACATTATGACAGCAGATGACCACACACTCAGTATATTATTAAGTTTGTTAATATACCTTACAAGAGACTTTTGCATGAAGCATTCTCGTTACATTATAATCGATAGGCTCATCAGCTACTTTCTGAAAATCAGATGCAGTTCAATGATCACCCCTACTGCCATGCTATTGTTCTTCCCACGTTATATGCCTGCCCCCTTATGAGGCCAGGTCTCTCAGCCCAGCACTTACCATTCAGGGTGTCAGTAAATCTCCCAACAGAAAATTGATGCATGCTTCCAATTAAGCCTGCAGACTTCTTGTGTGCAGAACCTCAGTGACCCAGTATGACAGCTAAGCACTCTTACTTAGCACAGACTCTGGTGTGCGCCCTTGGGTTTGCTGGAGGCCGATAACGCTCACACATCTTTATGAAAGTCTTGCACTCTTTGCGGTTTCTTACCGGTGTGATTACAGGAGACTCTCCACTTTTATTTTTTTAAAAAAAGAATTTCTAGCCCTCGTGGTTGTCAGAAAAGCTGAAATATGAAGGTAAGTGTGCCTGAAAAGCTCAAATACCAGAAGGGCAAATAAAAGACGCAAAATGTTCTTTGTTTTAATCTCATGCTCCCATTGTTTGCTGTCAATGTGCACACCTCCAGTACAGTATAAATACTCTATCCCGTAGATCATCCTTTAATACCACCTTTAGACACTGTTTCCTCTGCGTCCATGAAAGGTGTGTACTACACTACAGCTCAGGAGTGTGATCCTTGTTAAGGATAGACAGACATGGGCCCTAAAAATAGCAGTGTGATGTTGCAGCCTGGCCTACAGCTTGATCTAGCTGCTCAAGCTTAACCCGGGACTGGATGCACTGATGTTCTAGGCCCAAGCTGACACCAGCTGCAATGCCACACGCTATTTTTCAGATAGTGTTAGCTGGGTTAGCAGCACAACTCTATCTATTCACACGGATCTATTGTCCCAGCTGCATGTTGACATACCCCATGTGAAATATGCCTGATGGACCGTGGAATGGTGAATGCAATGAATCTGAATAGCTTTGTTCCTTAATTCCCAGTTCAATTAGGACTACATTCTCCTCTGGGGAGAGCCTTTGCTGTGGAATTGCATCTTTTAATTGCATGAAGATTTGGAAGGCATCTGTTCTCACACCAAATCTCGTGAGGAGTTGATTGGGCCTTTTAGAGGAACCACTTGATGTGGGAATTTATTCATGTTTGTGCTTAGTTGTGCTGTGAGATTTAACAAAAAGCAATATATTGGCGTCTTCCTCCTAATGTTCATCTGCTTTTGCTTGTGAGATGGAATATGGAAAAGATATAAATTACGCTCATGGGGTTTATTAATTTTGCCAAAGTGACACACAAATGTAATCACAAAAGAGTTTACTGTGAAAAAAATTAGCCTAATCTAAGACTTTATAAATTATCCACCGGAAAGATGGTTAAAACAGGGCTTATGAATTTAACTTAGTTCCTTATAAAGAAAAAATGTTGAGGTACACCCATTTCCCAAAAAAATCACAGATTTGAAATGGGATGTAACTGCAGTCTAATTTTGCATCATTTCTTCCCAGTCATGCCTTTGCTTTCCTCTGCATGAAATATGATTAACATTTTATATTACATACAGTCCTTGATGGTATAAATACAACTGTGTTTGGGGTTTTTTACAGCACTTTTGTACAAAAGTGACTTGTCCGTTGTCACAAGGTGCATACTATTTTAAATGCAGAGTAGACACTTCAGTCTGACACCTAGAATGCTAGACACACTGCACCCTGGAATACTGCCACCATTCCGAGTCAGTGTCTCCACTGAAAGTACATGGATTCTGAAGCATTTTTGCATCACTGAGAGTTTTTAGAAGAACTACTATAATTCTGCACACTACGATTTCCCTGTAGGTTACAGAATTTCATGAGCTTTGATTGCTCATATTTCTCAAGCTAATGAATCACTCTTGGATATGTTTGTGCATACAAATAATCAAATGGCTATCACGGTATGACAAATGGACTCCAGAAATGCAAAAACATCAAGTAGTAATCTGGAGAAAGTAATCAGCCGCCTACATATTGTGATGTGTTGAAGGGGTTAAAAAGTATTCCAGCAGCAATGACAAGGAATAGCCATCTTGCATTCCTAATTTTCTTTTATATACCAACCTCTTCACGGGCCACCTTGAGGAAGAATTTCTGGACAAATGCATCACAACACCAATGATAATTTGTAAGAACATAAGAATGGCCATATGGGGTCAGACCAAAGGTCCATCAAGCCCAGTATCCTGTCTTCCAACAGTGGCCAATACCAGGTGCTTCAGAGGAAATGAACAGAACAGGTAATCATCAAGTGATCTATCCCCTGTCGCCCATACCCAGCTTATGGCAAACTGAGACGAGGGACACCATTCCTGCCCGTCCTAGCTAAGATCCATTGATGGACCTATCCTTCATGAACTTATCTAGTTCTTTTTTGGACTCTGTTACAGTCTTGGCCTTCACAACATCCTCTGGCAAGGATTTCCACAGGTTGACTTTGCACTGCGTGAACAAATACTTCCCTTTGTTTGTTTTACACCTGTTGCCTATTAATTTCATTGGGTGACCCCTGGTTCTTGTGTTATGTGAAGGAGTAAATAACACTTCCTTATTCACTTTCTCCACACTAATCATGATTTTATAGACCTCTATCAAATCCCCCCTTAGTCATTTCTTTTCTAAGATGAAAAGTCCCAGTGTTATTAATCTCTCCTCATAAGGAAGCTGTTCCACATGCCTAATCATATCTGCTCTCAACCTCCTTTTCGCTAGGCTAAACAAGCCAAGCTAGACTAAACAATCCTGCCTCCTTTCATAAAATAGGCCCTCCATTTCCCTGATCATCCTAGTAGCTTTTCTCTGCCCCTGTTCCAGTTTAAATTCATCTTTCTTGAATCTGGGTGTCCAGAATTGTACACAGTATTCCAAATGAGATCTTACCAGTGCCTTGTACAGCAGTATTAATATTTCTGTATCTCCACTGGAATTGCCTTGCCTGAGACATCATCCTACAATTGCATTTGCCTTAATCTTGTACACCAGCCTGCCCTTTCCCCTGAGGGGCCATTGTACAGCCGGCATACTCAGCTTTCTTTTTGCCTCTTAGGAGCCTTTCTGAAGATACAGACTGTGGGATCCTATCTCTTTTAAAAAATAAATTAAGCTTTTGAGTTACCTGTGCAGTTTCACATACTGACAACAGGATCTGATCCATGACACTCTCTGGCCAGATTTCCCCCCTGCAGAATACCTGTAATTCAAGTATTTGATATCTCTCAGCAGGACACGATTTCTACAAAATAGAGTCTTTTGTAGTTCCATACGTGAGTATAGAACATTCATATAGAGAAGACGCTTTTAACTCAAATGCCTGAGGGAAAAAACATTTAACTGTAGCTACTGTACAATGCAAAATACTCCAGGAACAAGCTGCTTTCATTTCCCAGTAATTGCACAATAGCTGCACTTCTGAGAAACTCAACAGGCTTCAACTTAGCACTAATTGGCACCCTTGTTGGCAGTCTAAGCAGAGAAGACAAGGCTTGAATGGGTACAGAGGCTGAACTACTCCCTCAGCAGGGCTGAGGGATGCACATGGGTGGGACAGGGTAGGGAAGCTTGCCTTGCTGCTAGTGCTGTACTTGTTCTGAGGATAACCAAAGGCTCAGTCTCAAGGGCTGTGAATCTGGCACCTTTCAGGAGTTCTATAATATTTTTTACAAAATATAAGAAAAACAACTATTACCAATGCCATACTAATATCAGATGGGAGAATCATTCCAGGGATTTTACTTTAGTTAGTAACCTCTTAATGTTCATAGACACCCAGACCTCGATTCAGGAAAGCATGTAAGTATACAAATGCTTTCCTAAACTAGGGCCCCAAGTAGGATATGAACACTTCACTTGCTTTCTAATAGCATCCAAGAAGATCACAATGTTTCCCTGTCCTAACCTTTTGGGTCACTATTTTCTACCTTTTTCCTCTTCCAATTAACCTCCTTCTCATACTAACCAATTGGCAATGCATCAGTTTCTCTTATCTCTGAAGAAAAGTAATTGGCTTCCTCTGAAGTCTATGTCATTACTACTTCATGAATCAGCTGGCTGAGGATGTCTCTTTAATTAGAAAACCACCTGCATTCTTGATTTCTTTGGAGACCAAATAAGCTTCCTCACAGTGTGACTTGTTTCCACCAGAATGACAGCCTGTTCCAGGGAGATGCTGAGTACCCTCAACTCCCGTTAAAGTCAGGACCCCAAGACATTTTGGAGAAGTGTTAATTCATGAGAGGCCATATTTTATTTATTCTTCTGATTCTCCAAATAGTCCTCAAGTGGGCTGAAAGAGCTGGTAAATGCTAACATGAGGCTTGCAAATCCTGGTACCACCTATGAGGTCACTTGCTGAGCTAGATGGGCACTGCCACTTTTAGACTAAAAAATGATGTTTTTAATTAAAGACTTTGGGCTACGTTCTCATCTCAGATACACGCAAACTTCACACTGGCTTACATGGAAACCACACACACGTTTCCTAGCTAATCTAGCTTTACGAGATATTTCCAGGGTGTTCATCACCAGGCTTCCTGGGCACTGAAGCCTGGATCCACAAAGGTACTTAGGCATTGCCATGCTCACTGTCACAACGCCTAACTTCTAGGTGCCTAGAAAAAAATCATAAAAACAACACTGTGAGCCCCAGAGCTCGATTTAGGTGCCTAGGTTCCCAGTGCAATGAATGGGGAGAGAGATGCAGCTTAGAAAGTGATTCACAAAAGCCGGCATGCTAGGCAGGGAGCTGCCTAAGCTAGCTAATGGAAGATGCAGATGACAGAGGTGTGTCCTGAGGCATGCTCCTCTTACATAGTTATACACCTAAGTGCAGTCTGCAGGGAAGTGCCTATCTCTGCTTAGCTGAGAGCCCTGCTCCTGGATTCAGGTGGTTTAGGTGCCTAATTCATTTCTTGTGAGGATGAGTTAGGTGCCTGCCTCACTCCACACAAAACAGCAGCAAGAGGAGGAGAAATGGTGATGCCTGTACCCACTTTATCATTTTTAGCCCAGTGTTTAGAGCACTCGCCTAGCATGTGAGAGACCTGGGTTTAATTTCCACCTCCACTTGACGGGGAGAATCGATTTGAAGAGGCATTTCCTACCTTGCAGAAAAGCACTTTAACTACTGAGCTATGGGATATTCTGATGCAGGGGCTCCATCAGTCTCTCCTGTTGAAGCTGTTCCACTGTTGATAAATAATTAAAAAGTCATTGGAGCCAGGGGACCGTGAGTCTTCCACCTCCTAGATTTGTACCCTACCCGCAAGGTTATAGAGTCATTCTCAGTTTCTTTCTTTCTAGCCCAGTGATTTTCTACCACCAGTTTTTGAATGGGACCCAATCCAGTAGGCAGCTTCTGAGCATGCGTACCAGATTGGACCCAACAGACACCTCTCTGCCTATCTTCCCCTGGTTCACAGATCACTTAGGTAGGAGGTAAGTGTCTGGACTCCAAGAATGAGGCAGCAGTGTGCATGCCCAGAGGCACCAAGGGAACAGTTACCCTGAAAATTTAGGTACTAAGTTTAGGCACGTACAGGATTAGGCAGCTGCCAAGCAGTGGTTTTGTGGATTCCAGTGGCACCCAAAACTGGGACTTAGGTGCCTGAGTCTGTGATTTAGATGCCTAAGTACATTTGTGGATCTGGGCTTGAGAGTAGAATTAATTTATGTTTTAACTTCATTAAGATGTGTATTCCGCCATCAGGTACATACCTGTGCCCATATTCGGTCCTCTTGTGAAAAGGCCTAACCTGGAACTCACTGATGGGAATGAGAGTCTTTCCATTGACTTCAGTGGGCTTTAGAACAGGCCCAAATGTGCATCTCCCCTTGGCTTCAAAGAAAGCTACATGGCAAGGTAGGGGAAGAACTACCTCCCCCTCTTTTTTTAAAGTTTACAGTTTATTCAAGGTGGGACATGAGTCTCAGCTCTTGAATTGTCACTTAGCCATGGTGACAAAGTCTATACTAGAAACTTGAGAGAGAGAGAGAGAGTTAGGGCTGTCAGAAATGTTCTGCCTAACTTTTTTTTTTGATGGAAAATTGTTTGTTGGAAGAAACAATATTTTTCATAAAAAAGTGTCCATAGAAAATGTCATGTTTTCATCAAAAACTTTCTGGCCAAAAACCTTTGGTTTTTTGTTTTGTCTTTTTCAATAAAAAGTTGAAATTTTCCCACAAGGAATTGTTTTTCCTGACAAACTCTAATCATTGTACTACTATCTGTAAATACTGAAAATTCATACCTTTATGTGGAACACAATTCTATATGTACTCGAAATACAATTTTGACTGAAAACATGATATAAACAGCTGTATTTTTAATATGTATTCCTTATGCACAGGGGCAAAATTTGTCTGCAAACACTGTATTTTTGCATGCAAATAGGCATTTGAATCTCTAGTTTCTACATAAGTAGATATGTTGATTACAATGAGATTACTCACAAAGGAAGATACTTCTCAACAGAAGTAAGGTTGGCAGATCTGGGAAACCAGTTTTTCTGAACAAATATTTGTGTGTTCAATATTTTGGAAATAGATGTATATGCCAGTTTTTTACATGCACAAAAAAGGAAGGCCCTTTAAAAAACTGGACAAAACATTTAAGTGCTATAGTGACAAATTAATAGTTAATAAAAATTCAACATTATCTAGTATGCTGACCATAGGGCAAGGAGATAACTCCAAATGCTAACCTCAGCTCTGTCAATGAGTCACTGTGTAACCATGGACAAGTCGTTTAGCCTCTGACTCAGTTTCCTATCTATAGAATGTGGAATTACTGTTGGAAAATCATGTTGCAAACTCAGCAAAAATACTACTGTAAGATACCATAAAAAAATCAGATAAATCAAGGGGAACTGCTGGGTGCTCGGCAATTTTGAAAATAAAACCATTTATGCAGGTGCCTGAATAGGGATTTGGAAGCCTAATTCTAGGCACCTGCTTTGGAAAATCTTAGTCCTAGTTTACAGATAAATCTGATGGCATTTTATACAAAAAAATACATTAGCAATAATTGCACTGTAGGTCATACTAACTGGACTAGCAAATTATATTATAAATGGTGACACTGAGCAAGGGAAGGGGAATAAATGAAGGTAATCAAGCATGACTTGTTCGTCGCATTAAATGCTACCAAGTCTATTAGAACAGTATCAAACAAACAGGCACTGAGAACATTTTATATTTAGCACACTAGTTTTAGATTAAACAGATTGTGCTCCCTGTTCCCCAGTAATTACATATAATTGAGAAGCACAAAGGAACATACATAAAGATACAATGAAGCAACAACAGTGTGAGCACTGGCTTACTTTAACTCACTACTGTTGGTAAACTTGGTTTTATTAAGATTAATTGATGAAAAGTCTGATGATGAGCACATGACAGGGGCATCATTCCACAATGCTTTAATAAGGAAACAGGAATCAATGCTTTCTTTCTTTTTTCTTCAACACAAAAAAATATGATTAATTAAACAGATCCATCTAATTACTGCATGAATTTTTGGGAGGTAAAAATGCACTCCAAGACAGATATAGTGGATACCATTTCAGGGATTAGATTCAGTTTCTGATTTTATTTTTTTTAATGTAAATATAAAATTTAATTTTTGAGACACTTTCCCAAGTTTATTTCCCAGCAGTGGCTCAAAACTAATTCTAATCATCATGATTAATCAAAGCGGCAGTAATGGTAGGACACCTTGTGAGCAGTATCAGAGGGGTAGCCGTGTTAGTCTGGATCTGTAAAAGCAGCAGAGAATCCTGTGGCACCTTATAGACTAACAGATGTTTTGGAGCATGAGCTTTCGTGGGTGAATACCCACTTCGTCAGATGCATCTGACGAAATGGGTGTTCGCCCATGAAAGCTCATGCTCCAAAACGTCTGTTAGTCTATAAGGTGTCACCTTGTGAAAGTTCTTCCTTCAGTGTCATCTTGCTTTTTTGCTATTGTACATCACCACAATCAAAGATAGTCATGAAAAAGTGCAAAAAAAATCATTAATTCTTAGCAACATCTTACTCAACCTTCTGCCAGCTTCTGTGTGAGCTGTGTTGGGTCAATAAAATGTCAGAGGTAGTGTTCACCTTTTCTAATTCAATTCAATGAAAAAGGGTGTCATATCATCAAGTTTGATATTGTTAGCAGCCCTGGGTTAAAAAAGCATAGCAGAAATTTGGTTTGCTAAGAGTCTGATTTTCAAACATAGTAGCAGACTAAATTAAGGTCCTAAATCCATACTTAGGCACTTAAGCGGCCTGATTTTCAAAAGCACTGATTGCCCAACAGTTCTCACTGAGTGGGAGTTCCTGGGTGCTCAGAATTAGGAGCTTAACTTTAGGCTCCTATTTTTAAAAACTTTGGCCAAGTTTTTCACTGAGAGCAAGATTCACAAAAGGCGTGATGCTGAATGCCTCACACTTAGGTGCCTAGAAAATCACTGGGATTCCCAAAGCCTGGATGCCACATGTAAGCTCCCTATACAATAAATGGGGAGAGCTAGGCACCTAAGGAGGGGATTCACAAAAGCCAGCATGCTGAGCAGGGAGCTGCCTAAGCTAGCCAAAGGGAGGTGCTGAGGAGAGGGACGTGTGCTAACCCCCATCCCTCTCAGGTAGTTTGGTACTTAAGTCCAGGTTGCAGGGAGTCACCTATCTCTGTTTGGGATTCTGTTGTAAACCGTCTTCTGGAGTCAGGCGTTTCTTGCAAGGAGGAGGAGGAATTTAAACAATCTGCTACTTCTCAGGTGAGCCACTGAGCTCTGGGACATTCTGAGGTGGGGCTCCCTCTGTCTCTCCTGTTGAAGCTGTTCTACTTTGGAGAAACAATTAAAGAATCATTGGAGCAGGGGGACTAGATCTTCAGTCTCCCACCTCAGTGCTCTACCCACCAGGCTATAGAGTTATTCTCACATTCTCTCACAAGCCGAATGAATATTTAAGTATTTGTCCAGAGTGGACCAGCTTCGACAGGATAGATTGAAAGAGATCCCACCCCACACACAACTACACACACCTCAGACTATCCGATAGCCCTGCAGTTAGGGCACTTACCTGACAGATGATAATTCCTAGTTCAGATCCCTTCTCTTCACCTGGTATAGGGTGGAATTAAACCAAGAGTCTCCCACATCCCAGGTGAGCACCCTCACCATTATGGATTTTTGTGAAGTTAGGCAGCCTCTGAGCACACCTACTGGATCCAGCCCCACAGGCAAGGTAGGTGGGGAAGTGCCTATCTTCCCCTGGTTTGGTGCCTAGGTGTCCAGACGCCTAGAGGGAGGCAACAACGTGCAGGCCCAGAGGCAGAAACCTAGGTGCCTAAGCAATTTTTACAGCAAAAAATGTAGGCACTGAGTGAATTTAGATGGCAGCTGAGCAAAGGTTGTGTGAATATCAGTGACCCCTACATCTGGGACTTAGGCACCTAAGTCCTTATGTGAACCTATCCCTCATGCCCACATCAGCTCATTTCCCACAGCCTGTCAGCTGAAAGGAATTTGAGGATTTGTGAATAGGATGTGAAAGTTTTTCACATACTGTAGGCTGCTTTAATGAAGATGACTGTTTCCTTACCAAGAATGTGCAAGACTATAAATAATCAGTCATCCAACAAACCATCAAAATACCTGCAGTAAAAAGAGATCCTTGACATCCTTAATCTTTCACTCCACTAATAAAGATCCAACAATGCTTAATTTATAGACCTCACCATATTTGCCTAATAACACCTAACCATTCCTTGGTCCTTTACTACCTTATCCATTTTTGTAGTCTATACAGGGTTGGTCCAAAGTCATTCAAATCAATGGCAAGACTTCCACTGACTTCAGTGGGCTATGGATTCATAAGGTAAGAAGTGATTTCCTGCTTAAACATCTCTAAAGCAAAAAACTTAAAACACAACAGTGGAATATTTGAAAATGTATAGCTGTACATTGACAGCACTAGAGCTGGGCAAATATTTATAATTTGGCCTCATTAAACTTCTCCAGAATTACATAAAGGAGAAGTTTATACATATATGATTTGCAAAACAAACCATTTTGCATTTCCTTCCCAGCTGGAGGGAATGCAACCATGAAATTCAGGCGCAACATAAATAATAAATGAAAGCAAAATAAAATAATTGTTACCAATACAATTATGAGAATACAATATTCATGTAAAGACAATGGAGATGAAGTTAATGGAGTTGCATCTGCTTGCAGTCAGGATTGTCTCTGGCCCTGAGAGAACTCGCATTAGCGAACAGAGATCTAACTTGCTGACTTTAACACTGGGAGTCTCCCACACCCTGTAAGCAGACAAGCACAGCATTACTAAGCTGTGTATGCAGGAGGAGTGGGTGAATAAATCTGCTTGTAGGGCATATGAGGATTACTTCTATCATCATGATTACAATGCAATCAGTGCTTTATCATTTACTTAATAATATTAGAATTTGCTAACACTGGCATAGTAACTAGCGCCACTTCTGTCCTGCAAGTCTAAAATGGGAAATACAAACCTGTCAGACTAGTTGAATGAATCAGCCTGAATGTGTGCCAATGATCACATGCCCATGTGATGAAACTTCTTCAAGTGATCATCTAGGATAGAAAGAACCCTGATGAAGAAGTTTACTATACACAAAAGCTGTGTGCTCACAAGCTGTCTACTGCTGTATTCTTGAAGTGCCTAATCGTTGGCTAAACTCAGCCCCTCAGCTACTATCAAATCTATTCAAGTACATTGACATATTTTATTATTAATGTATTATTATTATTTAGGGTGACTATATAGCTCATGAAAGTTGCCAGATTGAAAATGCACAGCCTGATGTGCTATACTGATCCTCAGAACAGGGAGAGCACCAGTGTGAGCTTATCCATATGGCCCCATAGATCAAAGTGGAACTAGATTCGAATCCATGTGGGGCTGTATAATCTACACATCCTTCAGAGGTAGTTAAATAGGGCATCTTGTCGTATATTATGTCAATATTTTGGATGACACCAATGATCTTCCTTACATTGCAGACCCCATGGTGTTTTTGCCCTCTAAGAGTAAGGCTTTGCCTCAGTGACCTGAGCCAAAATTGCTGTTTCCCACACTGTTTTACTGTTTTTTGATTTGTTACTTTGCTCCATCCCAGAGGTGGCTGCATTTTAGTGGAGCTCCATGTGCATGTATAGTCTGTGAAGGACTTTAGAATGAACTATATAATGTAAATGTCAAATATATACCTGTGGGTAATGTAACATCTTTTACTGGTCCAGTAAAAGATTTTACCTCAACCACCTTGTCTCTCTAATATCCTGGGACTGACATGGCTACAACTGCACTACATACAAATATATGCCTGTGTTAATGTTATTGGATATATAGGAGACGGTTCAGTTTGCAGCAGCCCAGCATTTCCATCCCCACTAAAGTGCAGAGAACAGTGTTTTATAATACCTCAGAATGTCGTCTTTTTACTGGTGGTACCAGTATTTTACAGAATTCTCTTTCTCCCCCTCTCCCTCTCCTCCCAATTATATAGCTGTTAGTGTTTATTTAAGGACTAGATTGATTCTGCAATAAACTACTGTAGGAGGTGTGGTTACAGATATAACAACAGCATGAGTCACAACACAGACGGGAGAAAGTCTAAAGCAAAGGTGTGTTCTTATCTCATGATAGGTATGACAACCCCTGAATTTGCCTGACTCATATTTTAAGTAATATACGAGGCACCATACAAGGGACTCTCACTGCCTCAGAGGTATAATGTGCATGTAAAGGTTTTGTAACCCAGGCAACGTACAAGTAACAAGGTTATAGATTTGTCATTCTGGAAGTGGGCATGGGAAACAGTCCTTTGCTACAGTACACAACCATAAGTACATTCTGCTTAGACTTTATGAGCTATATTCATCTTCTCTTTGCTATAAAAGCAAGATGTTGCATTGCTGCTGAGGAGCTGAACTGAGCTGTGTCATCACAGTGAGAGTGGGAGGAAGGGATAGCATCATGGCATCAGAAGCAGGAATTGTGGCTTGTTGAACACACAAAAGTTGAGGATCCAGAAAGAAAATGGACCAAACCCACCAGATCTTTAGATCATCCAAATACAGCAGCTTCCCTTTCCTATACCTCCCAGTCCCATAGTAGGGGAATTAATGGACACTATTATAATGGAGTCAAACATGGAAAGTTTGCCTGACAAGGGGCAGATTTGGATGTGCTGACACCAACTATCTGCAGCAGCAGAGTTTGGGAGAAAATGGCAATTGAGCCACCAAAGAGACCAATATGGCCACAGCTGCAGCCTAGAACTGGGGGACAGTCAGTTGAACAAAAGGAGGAGCCATCAGGGAGAAAAGTGAAGGGTTCAAAAGATGCTCACCCACAGTGAAGCAGACAGCCCTCACCCCTTTCTGTTCTATGTGGTTGGCAAATCTTGGGAACAGAAGCAGCCTCATTCCAGTATGAAGCGTCTGCCTGCCAGCTGAGCTTGTCAGTGACTTGGCAGCTGCTGAGGAGTCCAGATTCATCTCTGAACCTGAGGATAATTTTCAGAGTTGTGAACACAGTATCTTTTAGTTAGATAGTCAGGAGAATTGTCCTCCAGCCAGGGGGGAAGGGTTTGGGGATTTCATTACCTACTGTCTATTAATCCTGTGTAGAGGGACTTGCAACCTTATTCCACGTGTGAGTCTTTTGGGCTATACTGAACCAAGTCAGCCAAGTTGCTAAAAGCTGCACAGAAGATAATGTAGTTACAGATCACCATGGGCCCCTATGAAATATGCACACAACAGGACACTAAATTTCACTCTTGCTATATCAGGTCATGTTACTGGGGAAATTCATGGGTGGGACGACCCTGAGAGTATTGTTTTACCCTTTACGTTATATTTATTTTCTGTTTAAAACAATTACTTGGTTGACTATATTATGTATTTGGGTTATTTCCTGGGAGTCTCCAAATATCTGGCAAGTAAGTGGGAGTTACCCTGGGGTTAGAATCTTCCTTCCAACCTGGCCTGGTGACCCTGCCAGAAAGGTGAAAGGGGGGTGGAGGCACCACCAAATAAATTCATATGGGAAGAAAATGAGAACGTTAAACCCTGCTGAGCTGGAGGTAGGATCCAGAAGAACCCAAGCCTGTGCATCAAAATCCGTAAGGACATTGACTTTAAATAGGGTAACTGAGGGAGACGGGTGCTACATTAGTGTGGAAAGACTTAGAGAACTACCTCATGTAGGAGAACTTGTTCAGCTCCCCTGTGTTCATATTTTATCTACACACCTCAGCTTTAATCTCCAGAACAACTGAAAACACAGATGTTATTTATATAAGAGAAAATAATCCCCCATTTGTAAGGAGAACTCTTATTTTTCAGGTGTCCCTCATTTGGGATCTTTGCCCCATATCACAGCTTGGTAAGCAGAGAACTCTCCAGTCATTACCTGGGGAAAGAGGAAGGATTCTGGGAAATTTCCCTTCTAAACTATCTGTTTCTCTCGTTAATGACTCCTCAGCCAAGTATGTTTTGTTGCCTGCTGTATATATTTTTGGTAGTTAAGACAGCTATTTACCGTACCTCACTCCACAGCTTTGAAACCTTTATGCAGGTTCCATGACGTAGGAATTTCATGAGTAAAATCACTGTATATGCCTCCCAGCACCCCACGGTTACTGTCAAATGGTTTGAAATGTATAACAATATCAAGGGCAAAATGTCATTTTGATGTAAGAAAACAATACACAAGAGAACTGTAAGCTAAGGTCTAGTGCAGTGCCTTTTTAACACTGGGTAGGGAAGGGTTGTTGTCTGTCAGGGAACTATTCTGCCCATGACCAGACACGTCCCTTCTTGGTTAAGCGAAGCTAATGGCAGTAGTGGTGATCTTTACTGTCAAATACAGCCCGTTGTTTATGTAGAGAGATGAGTGCCTGACACCAGGCACATTGTCAGATTGCTGGCCCAAGTGAAGTGGAATTCAGAAAAGACCTATAATGACTGAAACCAGCTTTGGGCTGGGAATTAAGGGCTCAAATCTCATTGCAACTCAGTGGGATCTGGGCACCTAAATCCAGTATTTTCCTTTGAAAATCCCAGCCCATAATGCTAATAGGTAAAAAAGAAAATTACAGATCGGTCCATTTCACTTCTGTGATAAGAAGAATACAGTACTAACCAAGGACTCTTTCCACATTCTGATGTTCATGGTCTTGTATTTCTCCCCTAATCTTAAAGGGTTCAGATACAGTAAAAAATCTTACAGATTTTTGTCTACATGTTCGACTACTGACGTCTCAGGTCTTTTCCCTTAGAAATCATGAGGTTCTAAACATAAGAAACCTGATTCTTTTCTCATTTACACTGATGGAAATCAGGAGTAACTCCACTGAAGTTAACAGAGTTACCCTGGTGTCAAACCGGTGTTAGATCAGAAAAGCTCTAAAATCAGAAGTGGCGCTCCATTAGAGAAGGCCAACTAATGGGTTAAACGACTAGCAAAATATAAGCCAATTAATACTAGCTTACATAGTGTCAGAAAAGGGTACACACAAGGTGAATTAATTTGAATTTATTTGGGATATTAATGGACAAGGTATACAAAGAGGAGGCAGTGAGTTGTATGGATAATATACACTCACAGCTTTAGAAAGTTAGTGATTTATTTCCACTTCAGGAGTTCAAAGATGAAGACACACAAACTTGGCTTGTTGACATTTGAGTCCCTAGACTGAAAACTGGATACAACCCAGGACAAGACACTATCTTAACCAAATTAGAACCTTTTTGGATTAGAATGAAAATATTAGTGAGCTACCAGTGGGAACAGTGTTGAGTTTACAGCTTTCTTTTCAATAGAAGTGAATTTGGATGATGGTGTTAAAAGCACAAATTGCCACATGTATGGAGGAGAGTTGATGAAGTAATAATTGACTTATCACATAAGTGTCCTAGCTGATAGAGAATAAATACTGTTCGATACAGATGACTATACGATCAGGAATACTGGGATAATTAAGTAACACACAGCAAGAATGTCTAATAAAATGGGGAACAAATTGTAAAGGAGTATAACAATTTTTCCAAACCCTTTAGCAATGTGCAGCTGCAGGAAAAAAAGGAAACATGATACTACGATGGCATGACCAAGCCCCAGGAAAGAAAGTGCTATTGCTTTATAGAACATAATGGCTAGATCTCACCTGGCACATTATGCACCAGGCAACATTCTGTTATGATTAACAGACTGCTAAGTCGACTGCTTTTCCCAGGAGCTCACTGTTTTGAGGCCTTTTCACTGGGAAAACCAACCAACCTGTGGTGTTCAGCAATCACTCAGTGCCTGAGGTGCTTTGAAGTCAGAATAAAAGCCAGTGCCTGGTATCCAGGAATATACTTAGAATTATGAAATATGCAAACTCACTAGACAGTCCACTGCCCTCTGCCTAGAGGATACCCCAATCTATCCAACATAAACATGCCATGATACTGTTCACAGTTGCATATTTTGCTCTTTAAGGAACAAAAACAATATGAAGG